>NC_084855.1:21716701-21969201 GCF_951802175.1 Populus nigra | reverse complement strand
TTAATTAATAAGTCTAGATGGATGATTTATAGTGTAATATGAGTTCGATATACGGTACTTTTTAGAATGTTTTTTTATTTAATAATATATTAAAATAAAATTATTTTTGATATTAACATATCAAAATAATTTTAAAATATCAAAATAATATTAATTTTATAAAATAATAATAAAATTTAATTTTTTTAAAAAATATTTTTAAAATACAAAATAAACATGCTATTAACTAGCAAATAAGACCATGTATATTTTTTTCATTCAAGATTTTTTTATTGACTAATAACTACATGTTTTATATCAAAATTCATCTTAAATAATAATAATAAAAAAAAAAAAGAAATCACTTCTTTTTTTTTAACTACCGAACTTTTTTATTGTCTAAACGAGGATACAAACAAAATTCATGTTAAAAAATTAACTACATGTTTTATATCAAAATTCATCTTAAAAAATAACAATAAAAAAGAAGAAATCACTCCTTTTTTTTTTTAACTACCGAACCTGCTCCTTGATGATGGTCTAAACGAGGATACAAACAAAGCAACAATTTCATTCTTAACTTACGAGATAGTACAAAATGATGCTTGCATATTAATTTTCCTGTTGCAAAGTCCATGTAAATAGCTTATTAAGCTTCCAAAGAATGAGTTTATGTCGAGCATAATTAATACCAAACTTTTAGAAAAGGAATTAGCATCTGTACTTAGGAGAATCGATCCAACACAAAAACTTACTATGCAAGTATCGAGAAACATCTTCAAAGAACTTGTTTGGCAACGTGTTAGTGTTAGTGTTTGTGTTTTTTTAAAAACGTACAAAATGACCGTTTGGTTATAGATTACTAAACAATCAAAATATATGGGTCCCACTATATTTATGCGGCACGACCACGATTTGTTGGAAGCAGTAAAAAACTGCTTTTTTACAAGTTTCTACCTGTGAAACACACACTGTCACACACTGTTCCTGAATGAATGCACTATTCACGTGAACAAGTTCACGTGAACAGTTTTTTTTTTTTCAGTGTATTAATTTTTTTAACATTTAAAAAAAAAACTAATTTAGAGTAAATTAAATTTATGATGTGAACAATATTTTTTTCCCGAAAAACTAATATAGAATGCATTAAATTCACTCGCACTGTAATATCAATTTTATATCTGATAATATTTTATCTAATTTTATTACACGCTCACAAAATTATAAAAACTGTAGTTTTTATCAGCTGAATTTTGTATGTAATGGAATTATAAATAGTTTAATGGAATAATAAAAAATATTTTATATCAAGTATTATTTATTTCATGATATAATAGGAGTAGTTAATTCTACAATATTTAAATTTAAAACCATCATTATCAATATATATATTTTTAAAATTATTTTATAACCTCAATTTAAAAAGCATTCTTAACCAAATACATTAAACTGATTTTTCTTCAACCTCAATTTCAACCACAGTTTTAACCAAATACCTATTTTTTCAAACCAACTTCAATTAAAAGTACTTTTTATAAAATAATTTTTTTCAAACCACAACCACAGCTACAAATATCAAACACACTTAAACAAGTGTGGCTAAATAACTTACCACAAATTTCTTACAATTCGCCCCCATGCACAGATTCCCTGCTAACACTTGCCAGGTTGCTTTAGGGTTATTTTAGTTGCAGCAGTCTTGGATTGTCCAAGAAAGTTTAGAGCATTGGCATCTATTCACACATTGTTTTGATGCAATAAGTACTGTTATAGCAGTTATGATTTAAAATGTTTTTTATTTAGAAATGTATTAAAATATTTTTTTATATTTTAAAAATTATTTTTCAAATTAATATATTAAAATAATTGAATTTTTAGCAATTTTTTTTTAAAATTTGAGAAAACACAGTTAAAACCTTGTTCCTAAACAAAACATAAGTTAAAAGAGTATGTTTGAATACAATAGTTGAAAAACATATTATAATCTTTTTTTTACTTCTGATTTTATTATGGTTTTGTCCTTCAATTTCTTTTTATGGATTTCATCCTTGTATTTTAGGTTTTGTTAAGGTCTTTGTCAGTACGAAATGTCATGTGTCAAATAACTGTGCATTATACACAAGAAAATTACATGTGAAAAATTAGAAAAAATAGTCAAAACATTAAAGAAAAAGGAAGAAAACACAAATATGAAAATCAAAGAAATTAAATTAAAATTATAGGGAAAAAGTGTGTTTTTTTTTAATATTATAAATCATAATTTATTAAATAAATTAAAACAAAATTACTGCTTAAAGTGTCACCTTTTTTTCCTTTAATTAGAAAAAGGCATGGGTTTATAAAATTATAAATTAAAAATATTAAAAAAACTAAATTAGAATTGGGTAAAGTACACACCATTTATTCAATATTTTTACCAATTCAGATTTGGGATTTTTATGATGAAATTGGACAGAATGATAAGATCTCTAACATAATCTATAGTAAAAAGGCAGAATCTAAAATTAAAAAAAGAAATTTCTGCGATATGGACCTCTGTATCCTGTTGTAAACGTAAATTGTTTAGTATAGCTGCATCAATGGTATGAAATGGGAGTCTTTTGTATGAAAAATAAGCTCATCCCTGCCCAATAACATCAAGGCTTTGGAAAGGGAAAAATTGCTGAAAGAATACCTCAATGAACTGTCTGAGCCATCACGTAATAGGTGTATTTACTATCAACAAGATCAACTCAAGAACTTTTAAATTCTTGAATGTCCAAGATGAAGACTCGAAGAAAATGGCTAGCTGGAATGACAAAATACAAGGGAAAGGAGAAATTTTTATTCGGAGTTGCAGAGTCTACTGTTTTACAGGCATATATAGTTCCCAACTTCTAATTGACATATATAATATAATGCTTATGTACAGGGACTAAATTCTATTCAATAGCAAGCTCTTCAAATGGCACCAATGGCAGATCCTTCAATTTCCTTGAAATGGACATGCGTGTCTATGGGTTAGCCTGAGGGTGAGGATGCTCACACTGATTAAACATTTTCTTGATAGCTTCTTCTTTCTCATCGATGAAATCAAAAAAATGATAGATGACATGAGAACAGCGAGTGCTTGATGAAATTGAGGACGGAGAGGAAGAGCGCAACTGTCTACGTTTATAGCGCACAAATTGGCGAACCATTCGTAGCAGAAACACAACAAGGGCAATGAGAGCGAAGGCACCACATAGAATGTATAGACCCCAGAAGCTACTCAGGTTGAGTTGATTAGGCTCGTTGCCGTGTTTTTTCTCTCCATGACATCCCATCTTACAGAACCATTTCTCATAGATCTTTTGCAGCTCCCCATTCTCAGAAAGTTTCAAAATTGCTGTAGAGATATCAAGAGCAAGTGGATTTTCCCTTTGAAAAGCCTGGTATAATGTGGCAAAAACAAAAGTAAATGGCAGATTGTTCCATTACATCATCATAACTTAGAATGAAGTGTCATAAAATTTGTAAAGTTTCATAACAACGATTTGAATGCTCTAAATGCACTATGACTCAGGGGAGACAATCTCATGGTTTGAATCAAGGTCCATGACTACAATAATACAAGAGGCATTAGGCATGATGCATGTTCATTTATATGTAAATATGGATGAATGCATTTGCTTGTAGAGAAAGGTACTTACAAATCCCCATCCACCCCGGGTAAATGGTTGCCCAATGATCCCAAAATCCTTTTGGCTTGAAAGAAACAACTCTACATATGGAAGCTCATCTACAATAGCTGCCACCCCTCCGTCACCTGGCCCTCGCCGCAATGCACTTTCATACTCTTCTGGGGAGCCTAAAGGAACAAGTCTTGAACGAGCTATGTAAAGAGTCTCTGATAAATAGTTATAAGCAAATGAGCCTGTTTGGTATCCAATGGGCCAATGGCTTGCAATCAAGCTTTCAATTCCGGTGATTGGTGATGAAAGCTGCTGAATTGTAAGGATTGAAGTCAAGCTTGCAGTGTAGCTCGCTGTTATCACCATCAAAAGGAAAAGCCATACCACCATCACCAGCTTTCCAAGTGGACTTTCAGTAGTTTCTTCTGCAATTAAATGATAAGACAGACTTAAAATTAAAACTATCAGGGATCCAAGAATTGCCATCTTTCAGCGACAGATGTTCAAGTATTGCTTCCTTTACTTCCTTAAACAGGATCGCAATACAAAATTCCTTTTCAATATGCAAGGAGATGCTGCTAGACATAAACTAACACTCCCCAAAAAACTTCGTGACAATAGCCTAATTGCATTTTTACAATTACCAAATTGTTTCATGAGAGGATTTGCAATGCCAGCAACACTGTAGAAAGGAATTTGCAAAAAATCAGGAAGGTACATGTGCAAATAAGCATCCAACCCCATGGAATCCACACCAAACTAAACTTGAGGTAAAGAGGAGAATTTCAAAGCAACTTATCAATGAAATTATGTCCATATTTTCACTTGCACATCACTTTCAATCAGAATTGCAATGGTTTGTCCATTTACTACCATGTAAATAGCAAAAGAGTGAGGAAATTCTGTGATTCTACGCCGTTCAGGGTATGTTTCCAGGAAAGGGATTTAAAAAGAAACATGTTTTGATGCTCAGGGTAGCCTTATGCCATCTATCAAGTATCCTTTAATGACAGATACACTGCTTTGGAAAAATAAACCAACATGAGTTATCGAAGTCAAGTATTCCTCACTATTTGTTTTGAACAGAGTTGAGAAGCTGAACCTGCCACATGCAAAAGTTGAAAAAAGTTAAGAGCTTAGTTATTGTACATGCATTAGGTTCATCATATTGTACAACAAACTGGAAGAAGGAGAAAAAAAGAAATCATTATATAGGACAGCTAAAACTGTTATGTATTGCTAGTGTAAAGTTGTGCTGACAATACAAGTAGACGTAAGTTGAACATTAACAGAGCTTACATGAACATCGTCACAAGTTGTCTTCTAGGAGGACCCCTGAAATCATCGTTTACACGATGCTCAAGAACCCAGATAACCACTGCAATTATCACAAACGAAGCTGCTGTGACACACCACATCTCCGCTGTAAATGGTTTAAGAAATACCCAAGCACTTGATTTTGAATTGCGGATTGGAGCCACGATGACAAGACCAGTAGATGCATAAGGCTGAGAGAAATCCACTATCTTTGTTCTGTTTGTCACGATAGCAATGTCCCCAACAGCTGCATCAAACACCTGACATCAAAACATTTAAAGAATAAACAAGCTTTGCCCATCTAATTCACATAGAAGCGCATACATTTATGAATACAAGGTTCAGAATAGAGATTCCATTGCATAGATGTAACTCAAACCAAGGTTTACCAAAAGAAAAAAGAACGAGAACCATGCAATCCATTATAAACTCCATTTGTTTACAATTCAGGCAACGGATAGCGATAGCCCCATCATTCAAACACTGCCTAAGTGTGGCAAATCCAGAGATTCAGCATGCATTGCTTTCATGAATTCCCATAAACCGTGTTTTAATATTTATTTGTTGTGTTGTACTCTGCAATTGTAAAAGCCAAAACGATGTACTTACATCTGCCGCCACCATTTTTACAAGATCGTCGTATTTGGGGTTGGACCGACCATTCCCAAAAGGCTGGAACATGTAAGGTACATGATATGGGACTAGTTCCAGTGCCGTGAGGAACACATCGATGCAATATCCTTTGATTTTATGGCTTACATGTACTTCAGTAACAAAATCAGTGAAACTGGCTCTGTTTGGCACTCCAATTCGCAATGGCCTTTCATCCACAGCAATTACCCAACCACGTGGCGTTTTAGACTTTCCACCAGGCCAGGTAATATTGTGAAGCCTCTGGTCTAGGCAACAATTGCTATCTTGTTTCCCTTTCCGAGCATCTGGGGGTGAAACTGAGAAACCTGCAGCATTAGACCAGTAACCCACTGTACGAATAGACACCCCGTCGATGTTAAGGACATCATAGCCACCACTGAAAACGTTTCGGTCTTGATTAAACTGAATCTGACCACTTAGACCAGTGAAGTTTGTCTGCAATACAATGTCACGCAAATCATTTCCACCAGTGAAGACTTTGAGCTTCTCAATCTGCAATCCGGATATTTTCATATGAAGTATCTTGCTATTGGGAGAAAATGTGATGTTTTTGTGTTCATCAAGGAACCTATCAATGGCATATGCAACTAACCATACTGTATCATAAGCTTGAAGTCCATAGGTATTCAACTCAGAACTTGCTGACCCTTTTTGCTGCATTCTCTTCCACCTAGACATGAAAGCTCTCTTCTGGCTGGATTCTGGGGTATGCTGACGAAACCCAACTACCCCTTGAAGGAAACCAAGTGAAGTTTTCTTCGTCGGAGGGAACGAATCTAAGGTAGCAGAAAGCCAATCTGTTGCAAGCCATGTGTAAGTGTCGGTCATCATTTGAAGTTTTTGGGCAACGGTAAAGATTCTCAATTTGGGGTCTGGATTAACATGAACAACATAAACACGAGACCCAAGCAATTTAGATTTGCTGAGTTTGTCCATGACCTCACTTTCATCAAGTTGGTTACACAACATCAACTTGTATGAAATTTTTGCCATTTTCTTGTTAAGCTCTTCTTCCAAAGCAGCTATCCCATTCCGCCCATAATCATCGTCAACCCCAACAACGATGACCTCTTTCCACCTGAAAAAGTCAACTAAATCAGCCATTGCAGCCATCTGATAGGAGTCGCTTTGAGTAGTTCTTACGAAAAAGGGGAATTGGAGGGCAGATAGAGTTGGATCAGTGGCAGCATATGATATAAGAGGCACTTGGAGACCATTGGCAATTGAAGAAATCATATGGGCTATTCCAGAAACCTGAGGGCCTATTATGGCCACCACTTCTTTCTCAACTAGCTGAAAAGCTGACAGAAAAAGGGGAAGTTCACTCAAGATACATAAGATAGGATATTACCAGAACTATAAGCACAAAAGATCAAACAGATAAAATAAACTGCAAGAGTAAAAATGAGGAAGATTCAGAAGCAGAAAAACAAAATCCTGAGAATCCCAATCTATATTCTAGCTCTACTACTTTAAATCATGCTAGCAAACTTTTGAGATGACTGTAGATACTGAAAAAGATATCTATCAATGATAGAACAGCAAAGTTGAGAAAGAAGGTAAATAGAGAAAAACTAAGACAGAGGATTTGAAAGTTACCGTCAATACTCCCTAAAAACACACTAGAATTTACATCATCCATGAGCAAATTCAGTTTAGTCCGAATTCTGCTATCATTGTTAACATCAGACAGTGCAGCCTCCATGGCTGGCTTTGCAGCTTTACCAATAACCGAATCAAAGGTGAAAATTGCACCTATATTTACAACAGCAGGTCTTTGGCAGCACACGAAACCATTGACAATTACCCATATAGAAACGAACAGTCGGAGGATCACAAGCTCTTTCATATCTCCACTCACTTACGCGCGCGCGCGCGCGCACACGAAGACCTTCGCAGTGGGGACTCTACCTTCCCCTAAAATTTAAGCTTTCAAAAGCCTGAATTCTAATTAATGAAGAAGAGAGTAGAAAGAGTGGATTCAAGAAGCGGTGAGCTGAAAAAATGACCAAGTGGGTTATGTTTCTTGATGTATTGAAGAGATACTAGTGTAACTTACAGCAAGAGAAGCAACAAACTAGAAATATAGATGTATGAACATGCACACACAAAAAGAAAAATCTTTAAACAGTAAATGAGTTTGGTGAGGACAGGGGAGACTGGCTGGAGACTGATGGCCAATAATATCAAATGAGAAAATTCAAACAAGAAGATGAACATGAACATGTGGGAATCATGTACTCTCTAACACATCACTGGTACACGTCAAAACAAGATAAAGAAAAACGTGATGCACAGTTTTGAGAGAGAAAGAGAGCATTAATTGAGGAAGCAAAGGGAGTCCCCAGTTACCCCACCCGAGAAAGTCTGAGGTGGGAATTGGGCAATTCAAAGTAGAAAAGGCATCCATCCTAGGAAAGAGATGCAAGCATTGGCTATCCAACTTGCATGCAAATGATTCCCTTCTGTTAACTACTCGGTGGATTCCCACTCGGAGACCAAATTCATACGAGTCCATAGTTAATACCTGTAATAAAAGTGAAGTGACTTTTGTTCTTACTTTAAAAAAATCTTTTTTGAAATTTTTTTTTTCAATATTTTAAAATCATTTTAATAATATCAAAAGTAAAATTTTTAAACCTAAATTTGGTAGGATGATGATCTTAGTCAATTAGTATTTTTCTTTTAAAAGATAAAATTGATGTTTTTTTAGAAGAAATCTTAAAAATTTAAACTGAATTTTAATTTGATTTTGAGTTAACTGTCAACAGACAGATCCACCAAATACATTCAATGCCAATGTGAAAGTGTAGATATCTGCTTTTCTCGAACTGCTTTGTTAGATCGCACGTTACTGGAACTCTGCATCAATAAAAAAGGATGGATCAAATCAACAAAAATACTGTTTTTTAAAATATCTGAAAATCTCCCCAAACAGCAGTGACTTACTATAGGATTTAGTGACTTAGTCTTAGGGATTTTGATTTTTTCCGGTTGTTGCCTGTCTGTGTTGTTAACTTGTGTGAAAGACTGAAAACTGAAGAAAGATGAAGAAAGACCCGTGGTTTTGTTCTGCGTGTGAGTGTGTACTGTGTAATAGTCAATAGGCCAATACTTGCTTGACACGTGGAGATGGAGGGAACAGTGGCGCAACATTTTCTGTTTTGGTCCAGACGCGTAAAATCGGGTGTAAAATCGCGTTTTTACGTGATTTCACCCGATCTTAATGATTTTACCTGATTTTGACCTGATTTTATCAATTTCCGAGTTTTGTGCACGATTTAGCATGTTTAGCCTATATTCACTCGTAAAATCGTACGATTTTACGAGTTGGATCGTGATTTTAACAACCATGCGCGTAGCCAACAACCACTCTACCTATCAAAATCATTCAATCATAAGAGAGTGAGGATATGTGTCCTTAGATATTAAACAGGGTGGGTATCAGGCGAGCAAAGGTTTTTCTATTTCCTGTTTTCTTTATCTTTTTTGTGGTGGGATATAAAGGTAAAGGAGTTATCATTTAGTGGTATGGTTTATGATTATTAGGAGATCTAAATGAACTAGTTTGATTTGAAATTTTAGGATAAGGAGTTGGTTCTCGCTAAGAAAAGTATTAGCATCCTGAGTGCACTTTACCTCAGGTAAGTTGTATTGTATTGTCTGAATATGATTTAAAAGTGTTAATGAATTTTTAACCGGTAGTTCGTCTATAACTCCAAACAAAGATTTACACTTACAAATAAATCTAGCATTTTAAATTTATTATAGGCTTGTATGCCTAAATAAATTCTTATAGAAAGAATCCATGTAGGTGCTTTAATAGGATTCATCAATCCCAGATGGCAAAAAACGTTTTTCACAATTCATATATTATGGTGAAAAATACTTTCAATTAAAATTGGTAAATATTCAAAATAGTTCTAAGAATTTTCTGGTCAACTCCTAATATTTAAATACTAGCCTACTTGTAGATTCAACATTTATACCCGAATATTGACCATTAATTTTTATAGAAAAAAACAATTTAGGGTTATTGAAATATTGACAAAATGCTTAAGGAATTTTACAAACTTATTGTAAATTCCAAGAAAAAAAAACACAATTTTTCTAAAACAATGCTAAAAAATCATTTTCTCTCCCCTTTTTTTATAAATAAAATGCAATATTTTTTGGAAGAATTGAGCCGTATGCAACAGGCAAAAATCATTTTTATTTTTTTAAAAAAACCATGTTTAACAAAAACTTATTTTTCTCTAAAACCAAAATTATCAAAATAGGCTCAGGAGATATTTGTCAAACACACCATTAAGCTAAAAAAAACCTTTACCAAAAATATTGTTAGCAAATCAGGGTCTTAACCTTTGACTTGATTTTGACCCGAGCGGGTTGACCCAAAATTTTTGGTTCAACTATAAAACAAACCAAAACCTAAACCAGAATCCAAAACAAAATCAAACTACAAAAAACACAAAAACACAAAAACTTTTTATCAAAACAAATTAAAACCCAGAAAAAAGAAGAATATGAAGAACACAAAAGAACATCCAACATGAATCTGACAACGTAGATTTCAAATAAGACTAGATATAGACAAATCAAGGACACAAACATAGTGAAAATCATGCAAGGATCAATAATCTAGCATTCATGCACTTTGATTATCACTAAAAAACCATGATTTTATCAAAATGAGTTTCGGTATCGAAAACATGTTATTGATGCAAATAAACCTTAGATTATTGACTGATAAAGTTACCCAAAGGGTTTTGTGCAAAAAATTGGAAAAAAAAATGATTCGAATCATAGGGCCAAGACAATGTTCTTCCTAAGAACATGAAGAATATGGCCTCAAACCTATAAAATGCCCAAAAATAAAACCAGTCATTGTCAAATCTAGAAATGGCATTTTAGGCCTATAAAACATGTTTTCTTAGTTCTAACAAACCACATTACCATAACCATGCATATTTGAATCAAAAGAACCAACAAACAATATCAAATCATTAAGATTATACAAGATCTTCCAGATCCAAAAACTATCAACTTAAACAACCTACATATTCATACAATTTGGATTCAAAATTGGTTTTTCTAGACTTATTTTGGTCATGAACAAACTTAACAAATCTAGGATAAACAACATTGCTTCATCATGCATTGCTTAAGTTAAACTAAAACAACATTGTATTATATAAAAAAAATTAAATAGAAGACTTTTATTATATTTAAAACATAAAAAAAAAACTTCAGAAAACATAATTAAACTATCATAGTAACAAAATGGGCAACCACAATACTACTTGCCAAGTATTCTAATCTCATCTCCATGCTTGTAAACATAAATACAAACCAAATAAAAAAAAAACCCACTAAAATAGGTGACATAGATTCCACTTTTAGGTTAGAAAGTATACCTTCAAGCTTCTAGAGTAGCTATTACTTTCTTAGCTTTCATTGTAAAGTATTGCTTCCACAAGTTTGCTGCTCTTTCAAAATTTAAGAAATTCTTGTGCTAGACTCTTAAACATTCACATTTAGAGTTTCTTTATCAACCTTTTCTCCTTTTTTCTTTTCTCTGCTCTAATTTTTCAGGGGGTATTTATAGAGTTTTGTTAGGGTTTTTGATAGGTTAAAACAAAAGATTAGTGATTATATGAAATGGGTAAGACATCCATTAATGAATGAGTTAACCACTTTTAAGACTTTGACGGAGCAACTTCGACATCATCATTGTTAAAAACCACCTGATATTGGTATAGGGGGTGCACAACTTTTATTTAGATCTAACTTTACTCAATTTGGAGGTATGTAGCTTCACATTTATTTGTTTGAAAATGCTAACTCGATTAATCTAGAAATTTAAAAATGCAATGATGGTTGATCAAGGACAAGATGTTGTTCATTTCGTTAAAGAATATGAGATGTAAATGTTTGATGGGAGTAGCTAATCTTTGTAGAGGGGGTGTTTCTTAATTGAATGGTGGTGGTTATAACCCAGAGGTGGTACAAAATGCTACATTCATTCATTTGAAAGTGTCTATTCAATTAGCAAAAACTATCGACGAAGTAGCTAAATAGTGGTTGAATGACACGTCATCTAAGTTAAACCCTAGAAATCAGGGTTTTTAATTTGGGATCTAATAGATTTTATGTTAGTCTCTATTCTTCTAATTGCTTTTTATTGCACCTGTAATTGCCTTCCAAACTCTTAATTTCATGCAATTTCATCCTTATCAAAATCAATTATCAGTCCCAAAGTTTAGCGTCATTTTTATCTTGGTCCTCAGTTTCTGATTTGTGCACTTGGGCCCTAAATTGACAATCAAACTTTCAATTTTATTCAATTTTGCCCATGATTTGGTCAATTTTAGCTCCTGTAATCATGTGTCTTTTTCAGTTTGGTCATTGGTTTTGGATTTCTTTAATCAAGTTCCTAATTGCTCATCAAACTTTAATATCTATGCAATTAAGTCCCTGATTTGACCAAATTAGCTCTTTAAAATTACATTTCCCCCAAACTTTAATTTCTTCCAATTAAAGCTTAAATTGACTTCAAAAATCAATTTTCTTCCAATTAAGTCCTTCCAAAATTTTCATTGAATCCTTACTTATCCAAATTTGGATTTCTTTATCCCAAATAAAACTATTTTAACCAATGAGGCATTTTGTCAAACAGAATTGGGTTGCTAATTATATGTTTTGATCCTCTAATTTTTCCACTTGTCACTTTGGTCCTTCACCACCAACTTGATCAATCTTCGAAGCTTTCTTCTTATATATTCTCTTTTATTTTGAATTTCTTTTTTTATTTTTTTCTTTTCTTTTCTTGATTTTTTTTTTAGGATCAAAAGTGAGTAACAATATATGCTTTCTCTTTACAATGCTTACAAAGAAAATTCTAATCAAGGTTTTGCATAGTGAGCTTGTAAAGAAAAAAGTGTTTATTGGTCTTGCTAGGTGATCCACCCATCTTGGAATTCCAAAGATTTTTTTATAAAGAAAATGGTCTCATTATCATGGGTGATCTGCCCTTTTTAAAATTCAAAAATTGGTCTATTTTCACGGGTACTTGTCTATTTTGACATTTCAAAATTTATCTGTTTTCAAAGGCTGCTTATTTCGATATTCAAAGATTGACCTATTTTTTTAGGCGACCTCCCTTTTTTTTTAATTTCAAAAATAATTTCAGCAAGCCTTCATGCTTTCCTAAAATTGGTCAATTTTCACGGGCGACCTGTACTTTTTAAAATAAAACAGTTGGCTTATTTTTCACGGGAAACCTGCCATTTTCAAATTCCAAAAAGAATTTTCGCAAGCCTCCATGCTTCCCTGAGATTGATCTATTTTTACGGGTGACTTGCCCTTTTTCAAATTCTAAAAAGAATTTCAACAAGCCTCTATACTTTCCTGAAATTGGTCAATTTTTATGGGCGACTTACCTCTTTTCAAATTTCAAAAAGAATTTCATCAAGCATCCATGCTCCCCTGAAATTGGTCTATTTTCACGGGTGACCTGCTCATTTTGAAATTAAAAAAATTAGCTTATTTTCACTGGTGACTTACCCTTTTTAAATTTTAAATATTAAAATCTACATCGAATCCTTCTAAAATTAAAAAAAAAAAATACTCTTCAAGGGTAAACTCTTAAAACTAGCACTTTGTCTTATGACCTTAGTTGTCCACACCCTATGGATGATATGTCTTTTTCATTTATCAACTTCTATTCACCTGTGCAAATTTCATTGCCTAAAAAATTTCAAAGTTGAGTTTAAACCATATGCAATGCATGCCTTTCGAAATATAGGCCCCTCTTTTCTTCATAATCTCTTTTTCGATTACCGAGGGTTATAATTTTTAAGGTGGTCTCTCTTATTGGCTCACCCTCCTAGTTTACTCGAGCAAGTTCGTGCAAGTTACTTTCAAATCTTAATTGTCAAGCTGCCTTTGTATCATTCTCCTTTTGTGAGTATTTAGGCCATGACAAATGCTATCATATTTTTCCTAATTGGAAATGAATTAAAACTCTTTATCTTATGACAACATTGTTTTTCGTGTACTTTTAACAATTACTTTGGTTTTTTTGGGTGTTTTCCCTAATAAAGATTTCACAAGATTTACTTTGTCTTTTTGAAAACTTGAGATTTTTCAATGACATGTCAAATAACAACGTTCATGCATCTCTCATGATTTATATTACTATTTGAAGAAAGATATTTCATCTTGGTGATTGGTTTAGGAGATGGCCTATTTTGCTTTGGGTTAAAAAAAGATCAAATTCTTGTTTGAAGTCTTGTGTTTGGATTTTCTCAACATGAACAAAAACGAATACCTTTTCACTTCATCATTATTCTTATAAATGGTTCCATACATTTTAAGTATGTTTTCCCACTTACTTGATTAGAATAGACATTTCAAGGCATGTAATGAAGGCTGAGTTTCATGGCTACCAAATAAAAGGAGTTCATAGGCTCAAATGGTGTTTGAGGGTTTTTTATGGGTTTAGGATCACTTTCACTCATTTATGCCTTTTCATCATCTTTTGTTATTTTTCTACCATATGTTATGTTATCAAAGACCTTTTCTTTGAGACAATGGATTTTTCCAGGTTTTGCTTTTCACTCTAAACCTTTGATCGAACACCTAATCGATTTTTCTTTCCTAAAATTTCTTTATTTGCTCATATCAAGATACCAATGCCCTTTTTCTATTTTATTTATAAGTTCCTCAATGATTTTCCTTTATTTTGGTCATCAAAGTTGCATGAGAAGTGATTAGTACTTAAAAGTGCATTCTCACTAAGGCTTTATATCATCATATTACACTTAAAGTATCATTAAATTCCCTAACTTAAGCATGCTTTATAATAACAAGTTTTATAATATAAGATAGCTTTAATTTATGGTAAATGCTCATTTTAAATACAGGCCTATCACATAAATCAAAGGATTGATTGATGAGTTCAACTACTAAAATTGAGAAGACAAAGAGAGGGTTAAGCTTAGAAAAGAGATGCTGGTTCAGTCCAAACTGGAACACTGTTCATTCATTGGGTCATATCTGGATCTGTAGATCTTGGATTTTAACTTGGTTTATATGGCTAGAAAGCTAAGATATAGGCCTAAAACATTCATGGGAGTCCAAGACTCAATTTTGTAGTTTGGAAGTCCAATTCTTAGCAACAACGGAGAAGTCATAATCTGTCATGCAGCCTAGACAATGTTCAGTGTTCAGCCCATATCTCAAGTTCTAAAAGTTCAAATGCACAAATTCTTTTTGTTGTTAAAAAGCTAAGACAATTTCCTAGAACTTTTATGAGGATAATCTATTCAAATTCTAACATTAGCAATAGCGTTTTGTTTAGACAAAAAGATAAGGATTGTCACAAAGTCAAGATATAGCCACCCACTCAACAATTAGTCATCAAATCAATAGTTCCAAATTTTGGCCTATAAAAGGAGGAATTTGCCATGCATTTTGGCATCTTGGTTTTCAAATCAATATCATGTTCTTGCTCTCTTTCTTTATATTTTTGTAATGCTTAAGTTTTGCTTTCATTAAACTTTTGTTTATGCCTTTTATTTCCTTTATTATACTTATATAATCATGTTCTCATCTTGTTTATTTAGGTTTCTCTCTTTCATTATGTTTAGCTAAGTTTATTATGTCAAGGTGAAAAGGTTACACTAATAGTGTAAGAATAAGTATAGTATAAACTCAATATGGACTTTAATGTTTGATACTAACATGTTTTGTATTTATTATCTTGTTCACTTTTAATAATTTGCTTGTTAAATGGTTAATCTAGATTTATGTTGTATAACCCTTGGTATAACAAACACTTGGCACTTTCATAGCCCAACTGTATGGTATAACCGACACCTGTGCTATGAAAGGAACTTGATTTGTTGTTAACATAAGTTATAATCATGAATACCTGACAACATTTACAAGTATTAGCATTATTCGAATAAGATAACTAATGTAATCATGTTAACAATTTATAATCTGATTGGAACCTCCTTTGTGTGTGGTTTCCAGTTGAGTAATAAAAAGAATTTATACTATACTTGTTTGAAATACCATTAGTAGATCCTCTAACCTTGACAATTATTTTATCCTTGTTCAATCCTTCTATCAATATCACATCTTAAAGCTCTCTTCAACTCTTTTTTTGTTATTATCTATTTCTTTATTTGTAGTTTATACAGTTAACCTCCCTATGATTCGATCTCGGTCTTGCCAAGTTATTTATTACTTCGACACTCCTATACTTGGGAGAAGACATCAACTCTTTAGTAGTGTCAAGTTTTTGGCGTCGTTGCCGTGGAGGTAAATTCTTGTATAAATTATAATATTTATTTTATTTTCTCTTTTCACTTTTCATTTATCTAACTTTTGTTTCTTTTCTTTTGTTTTGTTTTGTTTCTTTTTCTTTTCTTTTCTTCCTTTTGTTCTCTTCCTACACGTGCATGAGAGTTTGGTCACATACATTAAGTGGTAGACTTTGTAAGGTATCCTCATCATTTTCAGAAAATATGGCTGAAGAAGATAACCAGTCGCTTCATAATGAGAATAATGAGAATAATCATATTAGAACACTTAGAGACCACATGAATCCCACAAGAACAAGTGCACCCTCATGCATAGTTTCCCCCTCTGATGCATCTCATTTTAATTTTAAGTTAGGCATTATTCAACTTTTACCTTTTTTTCATGGCTTAAACCTAGAAAATTCATACTTGCATTTGGGAGAATTTGAGGAGGTTTGTAACACTTATAATGACTTAAATTATAGCATGAAAACCATCAGATTAAAGCTTTTTCCTTTTTCATTAAAAGATAAAGCTAAAACATGGCTATAAAATCTTAGGCCAGGATCCATTCGTGCTTAAGATGAAATGCAACAATAATTTTTAAAGAAATTTTTTTCATATCACAGAACAAACTTTTTCAAAAGACAAATCACTACTTTCACTCGAAAATCAGGAGAAACATTTTACCAATGTTGGGATAGGTATCGAGACTTGCTTAAACATTTTACCCTCATCATAGTTTTGAAACATGAAGATTGGTTTCACATTTTTATGAAGGGTTAACACCTAAAGATAGACAAATTATGGAATTGATGTGCAATGGAACTTTTAAAGATAAAGACCCTAATGAAGCAATGGAGTACCTAGACTTGCTAGCTGAAAATGCTCAAAATTGGGACACTACAAGCACTTATGAGGCACCAAGTAAAACTTAACCTCATACATCTAGTGGAGGAATATACAACCTTAGGGAAGATCATGACCTCCAAGCCAAATTTACATCTTTAGCTAGAAAAATCAAGGCACTAGAATTGAAAAAATAGTGGTAAATTAAAATTTGTTCAAGAAAATGTATGTCAAATATGTGAAACTAATAAACATTCAACAAATGATTATCCAACTTTACCTTCTTTTAGGGAATGCCTCCATGAACAAACCCATGCTTTAAACAGTTTCCAAAGGCCCAATCATAACCCATACTCACAAACATATAACCCTGGTTAATTTTAGTTGGAAGAGTGATGCACAAACTTCACAACTACCGTTTCAAGCACAACATAATTTCCAAAATTTTCATGGATATGCACCTCCTTATACTCCACCTCCTAGAGGAAATCTTGAGGAAACATTGCATGCATTCATTGAAAAGCAAGAGACAATCAACACTCAACTTGCTCAAAGCATGACAGATTTTAAAGATACACTTGAAAAATTCACATCTGCTCTCAGTTTTCAAGAGAAAGGTAAGTTCCCATCTCAACCACAGCAAAATCCCAGGAGGCAATGCAATGCAAATGCAAGTAGTTCCGAAAGCCACCATATGGATCAAGTCAAATCAGTCATCACTCTTCGTAGTGGTAAGGTTATTGAAAAACCCATTCTTGAACCTAGTGAGAAAGATGATGAGTTAATCTCTAAGGGTAAGGAAGGGGTTGAATCTGAACATTGCAAAGAAAAGACTGATTCTCCGCTAGTACTTCCATTTCCTCATGCCATGACTAAACAAAGGAAAGTCAATCACAACTCTGAAATCTTTGAAAATTTCAAGCAAGTAGGGATCAATATACCTTTGTTGGATGCTATTAAACATGCACCTTCTTATGCTAAATTTTTGAAAGATCTGTGCACTATGAAGAGAAAACTGAATGTGAAAAAGAAAGCTTTTTTAGTCAAACAAGTAAGTGATATTCTTCAAAACAATAATGCTTTGAAATATAAAGACCCTGGTTGTCCTACAATTTCATGCTTTATTGGAGAACATAAAATTGAAAAAGCTTTACTTGATCTTGGAGCTAGTGTGAATTTACTAACATATTCAGTTTTTCAAAGTCTCAATCTAGGTGAGTTAAAACCAACTTCTGTAACTCTCTTACTTGTTGATAGATCTATAAAAGTGCCTAGAGGAATAGTTGAAGATGTGTTAGTACAAGTTGATAAATTCATTTATCCTGTGGATTTTATTGTCTTGGATACACAACCTGTTGAAGCATGTAATTCATTTCTTGTTATTTTAGGACGTCCATTTCTTGCAACTTCTAATGCATTGATTAATTGTAGAAATAGACTGATGAAGCTATCATTTAGAAACATGACATTAGAGATGAATATTTTTAACATTTGCAAGCAACCTAGAGATGATAATGATTCACAAGAAGTAGATGTTATTGAAGAATTAGTTTATAATCAATTTGAATCCACAATGAGTGAAATAGAGTTTGACGAATATGTAGATTTGCAAATGATTTATTCTCAAGAAGAAATCGAGGACAAGAAAGGCACTAAAAATGTTGATACAGATCTTTTATCAAGATTGACAATAGATTTGACATCCGACATCACACCAATTGATGATTACTTTCCTGACGAATCCTTACTTTCTCTTAGTCCAATGCCTTGGTTTGCCAATCATATCAATTTTATTGCAACAGAAGATTTGCCAGCTTATTAGAGTACCGAAGATAAATGAAAGTTTTTGAACGAAGTGAAGAACTTATATTGGATGACCTTTACTTATTCAAATATTGTCCTGATCAAATATTTCAAAGATGCATTTTGGATAATGAGGTTAGTGTCATTAAACTTTGTCATTCTGAGGCATGTGGGAGTCATTTCTCATCAAAGAAGACGACTGCAAAAATCTTACAAAGTGGATTTTACTGGCCTACTATGTTCAAGGACACGCATGCATTATGCAAAACTTGTGAAAATTGTCAAAAAGTTGATATTGGTAAATATGTTTTGCTTTATAATTCTCGACTCCACTTATTTCTTGAAAAGCTAAGATCAAGATGGAGCGGTCCATTTATTATGAAACATGTGTATCCTTATGAGCCCTTTGATATTGAGAATCTAAAGAATGACAATATTTTTAAGGTAAATGGACATCGTTTGAAAGCTTACTTTGATAATTTTCCTTGTGAAAATGAATTCATTGGTTTGAATGATTCTGTAAATAAAGGTTGATTATTTTGTTTTTCTCATATTGTTTTTGTGTTTCTTTTTGGTCTAACTCTTGTTTTGCTAGTCTTCCTCCAACCCTAGTTAAATGGCAGATAATGGTACTCTGTGACTCTTAAGTCAGTTCTTTCAATTTCCCATGATAAATGATTTCTGTGTATATATTTGTACAATTCTTTGCTCTTTTCTTTGCATCTCTTCTCCGATTCTCATTTGAAAATGGACACCACTCTTGAAAAATTAAAAAGTATTTTCCTGCTTTGCCTCCAAATGCGATTTCAAAAATTTACTGTGCTAGGTGTGAAAGATTGAGGTTGTTAATGAATCATGGAATTCTTGAAGATATTCGTTGGCTAATTGAAGCAAAGGTCTGATTATCAGGTGAGTCCTCCAATTCTTTCATTTCATACATGCATGGAACAAGTAAAAGCACTTTTGAAAGAAAAGTCTTGCAAAACGACTGAAAATCTGTTACAGATGTGCTAGATGGACTTGTAATGCAACATGTTGTTCTTTAGGAATAATATCTGTAAACCGTAAAGATAAAATACAATTCATTAAGGATGGCCTGAGTAAGGGGTCTTTAGATAATCTTCTATTGACTTTTGAGACGCATCCTAGTGGAGATATGCATCGTGCAATTCATGAATTATAACCACAATTCCATAAAAAACATGCTAGACATAGTCTTGGAAATCTGACTAAAAAGGACCCTGTTTGCCAGTTTTTAAGAAAACTGGATGGAAAGCCTATCCCCGAACCATAAAGGGCGTTTACGCTGTTCTTGGACGTAAAACAAAGGGAAGATGTGAGCCACAATCACAACTACCTGTACATACACATGCCTTTTCAAAATAAATAAATAAATAAAAAGAGAGAGAGACTCTAGCTGGCCTACATATAGGTGGTATGATTGCATTTTCAATTTCCCATCTATAAAATCTTCTTTTCCTTCCCTTCATTTCTACTCAACCCATACATTCAACAAATATAGAAGTGTGTAGAAATGGCAGGTTCCTCAATTCATCACATAAGATATATTTGTATTTTCGGTGGATCTAGTCCTAGGAAAGAAAATGAGTTTTTAGAATCAGCAAATCATCTTGGTTTGCTACTAGCTGAGAGAAAGATTCATTTAGTGTATAGGGGAGGCAACCTTGGATTAATGAGGGGTGTGTCAATAGCTGAATTTTTAGGAGGTAGTCAAGTTTTGGGGGTCGTCCCCAAAACTTTATCAAAAGGGGACATCATTGGAAAAACAATTGAAGAGGAACTACAGGTCTCCACAATATCTGATCGAATGAATGTGATGTTTAACCATGTCAATGCCTTCATTACTTTACCAGGTGGTCTGGAAACAATGGAAGAGATCTTTTATATTTTCTCTTGGGCCCAACTGCACATTCACCATAAACCTATAGGTTTGTTAAATGTTAATGATTTTTATGATAATTTGTTGTCTTTTCTTGATTAAGCTATGAAACAGGAATTTCTAACATCTTCAGTAAGACAAATCATAATCTATGCTGCTACTGCTGAACAATTGATTGACCAACTACAATCTTTCATCCCTGCACTTGATCCTTTCATAAGTCACATAAATTGGTCAACTATGGAAAGCTGTAAAAAGCTTAGATTGGATTTGAGTCTTCGTTTATGAGACCTTGTGTCCTTTGGTTTTATTAATAGCATTTTATTTTGTTTTGTTATTTCTTATATTTGTTTAAGTGTGTTTCAGGTTTATTAGTATTCACTGTTTCAGGTGATGTCTTCGATACTCTATCTTTCTACCTTAGAACATTGAGGACAATGTCTCGTTTTAGTTGGGGGGAGAGGGTAGTAGTTGACATAAAAAAAACTAACTTACTAACTGTTTTTGCTATTATTAAAACCATTTGACAAAACTATTATTAGGATGGCAGAGTAAGGATGAATTTTATTGACTCTTGAAACGCATTTTAGTAAATATTTTTATCAAAGTCAATCAGAATACTTCTTGAAATATTTAGGTTTACAAACTCTCGTATTGTTATCACTTGATTATGCTCATATACTCATTTAACAAGTATTCTTAAACCTTCATTTTCACACACACACTTGAACATATGATTGTGGGTTGCACATTGGATTATTACATTATTTATGTTCTTTTGTTAAAAGTAACAACTAAGGAAAAAGGATAGTATATAATTTGAAAGAAAAAAACAAACAAACAAATTCATAATATTGATGATAATAAAAATGTAGATAAGTTTGGTTTCGTAGCCTCACTAACCTAAGCAATTCAGCCCGAAGGGGTGTTTTAACACCTAATACCCTAAGACCAACTGGTTTGGGAGCTATTAGTCCAAAGCTTGTTACATGAGTTAAGGAGAAAAGCTTAAGGAAATCAAACATTGCACTATCTACGTGTAAGTATCTGCAACTCAAGTTACTAAACTCGTAGGGGTGTCTCAACACCTAATGCCCTAAAACCAATTGGTTTAGGAGTCATTAGCTGAAAGCTCGTTACATGGGTTAAAGATGCATTGTGTTTTAAGTTATATGTATATATATATATATTTTTTTAAAAAAAGATAATAATCTCAACCCAAGAAAGTTAACCTTAAACATTAGAACAAAATATTGTTTTCTTCCAATAAAAGCCCCATCATCTATGTTTTCATACATTGAGCACATAAAAAGAAAGGTTTATTAATATTTTGTTGAAGAGGTATTAAGCGGATATATAAATTTAATGAAAGTTTGTTTATCTGGATAAATTAATGGAAGTTCAATGATGAATGCCTTATTTTGTGGAACTTGCAAATTGTTTTTCTTATTTTTTTTGTCTTTTCTTATTTTTTAATTTAATTATTTTTAAATAAAATTATTTAAATGATTTTTAAATAATTATCTAATTTATTGTTGTTTTTTTAATAATATTAGTGTTTTTCATGGTAATATTTACAATTTACTTTTTAATAAGTATTTGTGAACCTAAATGTGTATGGAATATGTATTTTTAAATTTTTTATTGTAAAGTTTTTATACAATTTTCACAATATTATTTT
Organism: Populus nigra; assembly: GCF_951802175.1. Taxonomy (NCBI): domain Eukaryota; kingdom Viridiplantae; phylum Streptophyta; class Magnoliopsida; order Malpighiales; family Salicaceae; genus Populus; species Populus nigra. Next base: position 21,947,052 of record NC_084855.1, on the reverse strand, counting down.
ATTATATCTTTTTAATAGATTCACATCAAAATTATCACTCCATTATTTGTTGTTTTTTTAATTTATTAAAACTTATTTATTGTTTTTTTATTTATTGAAACTTGCTTTTAAAATTATGACAAGTTTTTGTTTAAGAAACATAACTTCCGATCAAAATAATATTTTATATAAAATACATTAAAAAGAGAAACGGGATTTTATAAAAAAAATTAAAGAATTATTTCAAATCATCAGAATTGTTTTCAATAGTGATTTGAAAAATCATTTTTATTGCCTTATAATTAAATAAAAAAAATTAGAGCACCTGGTGTTTCAAGATCTACTTTATTCTTTAGTTTTTTTTTACAATTTTTTTAAGGTTTATTAGTTCCTTTAATACTCACTATATTTAATAAAATGCACCCTACAACTTCTGGATTTTCAATTAAAATCTTTTCATGATGTAAGAAAATGAATTGACAATATTAATATATTATTCTTTTAACTTGGAATCTCACTGGTGCATAACAGAGGTTATTGTCTATTATATAACTCAAACTGAAGCTCCAAACTTAGTTAGTTCTTCAAGAGTTTAGTCAAGACTTCACTCTAATCAATTCAACCATGATATTACGGAAAACTTATCATATATATAGTGTAATTATCATGTGTAGTGTTTTCCAAACTACTGGATATACTAGGCAACTATTACTATTTCATCATCTCTTTCATTCCATAACTTGGTATCAGAGTAGACTTGGTATTTCTCTTCATCATGGACTCTGTAAGCACCTAAAATATGGACTCTCACATGGCTGCACCAGTTTTCTCCTATCCTACACTGGGCCTCTCTCCTGTTGAAAATAATCTTCCCTTTGGTGGTGTTTTTTCTGCCTTTGCTGCAACAATATCAACTGCTATTGCTATTCCTTCTTCTAGTAATAAATCACTCTCCCTTGACGTTCATTCATCAGCTGCAGCCATCAATAACATCATGGCTATTACTTTCCCAAACATCAACCCTACTGCAATGGTTACTTCCTCAAATTTCACAGCAGTAGCCAAATCCTCTCACATGATTATTCCTCTTTCAAACACTCAACAAGTAATTTCTTTAAAACTATCAAACATAAATTTCTTATACTGGAGGATGCAGATGAAACCTTACTTGTTAGGCCAAGGTGTGTACTCCTATCTTGATGGCTCCTTCCCATGCCCTCCCGCGTATATACCATCTGCTGATATGGCTTCGTCTAACCTTAATCCATCATATTTTTCATGGAAACAGCAAGTTCATTTGATTATGAGTGCCATTTTGGCATCTCTATCTACTGAAGTGTTCATCTTGTCATTGATTGCCAAATTTCTTATGGTTTGTGGAAAACTCTTGCCACCGCCCTTGCTTCACCATCTAATTCATAGATAATATAGCTTTATGGCTCTTTCCAAGACTTGAGGCAGAATGATAACATTGATAGTGCTTATTTTTAACAAGCCAAGATATTATTTGATGAGCTTGCTTCTGCCGGCAGGCCACTATTCATGGAAGATTTTAACTTCCATATATTTCGTGGATTGAGAGGAGAATTTCAGGACCTAGTAACCACCCTCTTTACTAAAGCATAACCTATTTCATACACTGATCTTCACAGCCTTCTTCTCACACATGATTTTCTGCATAAGGCTTCTCTTCAACTCGTCGTGGTAGCCCCACTGCTGCCAACACCATCTCAGCCTCCCTCGGCCTTTTTCTCACAGTGTCAGCCATGGTCTCCAGGTAATCATTATAACCAAAATTCTGGTCACAGGGGTCGTTTTCATGGAGGATGGAAGACTCATAATTGTGGCTATCTCAATCATGGTTCTAACGAGTATAACTTTAGTTAGAATATTAACAGTAATCATTTTGGGTCTGGATAGTTTGTTGTATAGAATTTTGGGCAACAAGGCAATCGTTTTGGGGGCTCTAGTCAGTGGTCCAATTTGTAAAAAATAAAATGTCAACTTCTCTATAGTTTTGGGCATTCAGCACAACAATGCCCCCAACTATCCAATTATAATATGCAAGTCAATGCTAATTTGGTGTAATACTCAATATAAGAGTACTCCTATTACTTGGTTTCCTAATATTGGTGCTAATCAGCATGTGATACCCGACATTGCAAATATGGCGAGCTTAGAACCCTATACTGGTACTAATCAACTGCATGTTGGAGATGGTAAGGGCCTTGCTATCTTTCATATTGCTCATTCTAAAATCCACGCACCTAAACGTACATTCACACTTTGTCCAACATTCTACACGTACCTCATATTAAAAAGCTTTTGTTACCTCATAATGTGTTTTTTGAATTCCATCCTTTTGTGTTAAGGATCTAATAACCAAGGAGGTGCTTCTTTCCGACCATATTAGAGATGGTCTTTACATTATTTCTAAGTCCCCTGCCACCTCGTTACCTCAAGCTTTCTTGATTGCACGTTGATCCACTTCTACTGATGTTTGGCACCACCGACTTGGGCATCCTAGTTCATGGATTTTAAGTTTATTAGTATTAAATAAAAAAGTGTCATATACGTCAAAACAATTTCATTTTGACTGTCAGGATTGTCTGTTAGGAAAATTATTGCATCTATCTTTAGGACCTGCGGGTTACAAAACATCGGCTCCTCTTGAATTAATTTATAGTGATGTTTGGGGACCTTCCCCCATGTTGTCCTCTGATGGTTTTCGGTATTTTGTTATATTTTTTTATGCTTATACGAAGTATATTTGGTTCTTTCCATTAGTTGCAAAATATGATGTTTTCACTATTTTCCATCAATTTCAAACTCAAGTTGAGCGTTAGTTTTCTGTAAAAATTAAATCTGTTCAAACAGACTAGGGTGGCAAGCATAGTAAATTAAATACATTTTTCAAATCTATTAGCATTCACCATCATTTGATCTGCCCATATACTCATGAATAGAATGGCATGGTTGAACATCGATACCGATATATTATTGAAACCGGCCTTACACTTATGGGTCAATGTAAAGCCCCTCTAAAATTCTGACACTATGCATTTGAAACTTCTATTTATTTAATAAATAGTATGCCAACTCTTGTAATTAATAACAAGTCACCTTTTGAATGTCTTTTCATGTCGACTCCTGACTATAGTTTTCTTCGTACTTTTAGATGTCTCTGCATTCCTTTTCTTCATCATTATAATGCCCATAAACTCAATTTTCGTTCCTCTTCTTATGTCTTTCTTGGTTACAACACCTCCCATTTAGGTTATTGTTGTTTGGATTTATCTTCCCATCATATCTATATGGCCCGTCATGTTCGATTCCACAAACACACTTTCCCACTAGCAACTTCTGAACATAATAACTCTCCCTCACCATCAGACACCAGCACATGTCTACCTCCACTATTCCCCCGCACTTCCTCTGTGCTCTTCCCTTTTATCACCGTTTTTTTACTCTATTTCCCTTGCCCCACCTACATCCACCAGCCCTGTCTGCCCCTTTTTTGACTCCCCTCATAAGCGCTAGTCTGCCCCTTTTATCTTTACATGCATCTATTTTTGTTGATTAGTGTCTAGGTACATGTATGGCTTCAACGTCTCATCATGTTTCACCAAAATCAGTTTCGTTGCAACAGCTTGATCCCGTGTTGGCTTCCCTATTGCTAAACATTTCTTCTCGACTTGGTTCAGACTTGGCCAACTCACCAGCAGGTCTCCCTACTGTTTCTCCTCCTGCATTGAATTTAGTCATTGATCTCTCACATTTTAATCTTCAACAGGTCTTGGACAATAGTGTTTTAGCATCTCCTCCTCTAGCTCATTGCCAGCACACCATGGTTCTTAGGCCAAGGAAAGCCAAGACAGCTAATCTAAGCGTCACCTCTACTCTGGGCTCTTCCTCTTCCCTTACACATGAACCTTCCACACTCTAGGAGGCACAACAATCATTACCTTGGAAACAAGCTATGCAAGAAGAAATCCAGGCTTTGCATGATAATGGTACATGGACCCTGGTCCCTACTAGCCCTTTATGAACTTGGTTGGCGGTCGATGGGTTTATAAAATCAAACGGTGTGCTGATGGTAGTGTTGAGAGATACCAAGCCCAGATGGTGGCTCATGGTTTATTCAACAAGAGGGGATTGACTATTCTGAGACATTTAGTCCTATAATCAAACCTACAATCATCCGGCTAGTACTCACAATTGCTATCTCGAATGGTTGGTTGATTCATCAATTAGATGTTCATAATGATTTCCTAAATGGCATTCTTCAAGAAGAGGTATACAGAAACCAACCCCTTGGTTTTGTTCATTCTAATTTTCCTACTCATGTGTGTTATCTTCATAAATCATTTTATGGTCTTAAGCAAGAACCTTGGCCCTGGTACATGCGATTAAGTGACTTTTTGCTCTCCATTGGTTTCCAAGCCTCCAAGGCTAACACCTCTCTATTCATCCTATCTTATAGTGGTGCTCTATTTTATTTATTTGTGTATATTGATGATATTTTGTTGACTAGGAGTAATTCTGAGTTACTCCGCTAATTGATTATTGAGCTCAAAATTCAAGCTTCGGGACTTCGGTATTATGCACTATTTTTTAGGCAATGAAGTAAAAACCACCTTTATGGGCATTCTATTGAGTCAATAGAAATATGCTACTGATATCATTTGACGAGCAAGTATGTCATCATGTAAACTGGTTGATACTTCTTCATCCCCCTCTTCTGCATTGACCATCCTATCAAGTGCTCTATACTCTGATTCCACTAAGTATAGACAGATTGTTGGTGCTTTACAGTATCTTACTTTTACCAGACCTAATATCTGTTATGCTGTCAGTTCATGCATGCTCCCATTGAGGACCATTGGGTGACTGTTAAACATATTTTACGGTATCTTCAGGCTATGACATCTTATGGTTTACATGTTACTCAAGGGTCTCCCCTATCCCTCTATGGCTTTACTGATGTAAATTGGACTAGTAGTGTTGATGATAAAAAAATATACTTGTGGTTATCTGGTATATCTCAAGAATACTCTTGTCTCTTGGAAATCTAGAAAGCAACGTACTATTGCTAGATCCTCCACGTAAGCGAAATACAAGGCTTTAACTGATGGCACTGCTGAAATCCTATGGCTTTGTTTATTACTATTAGAACTTCATCTTTCCTCTCCACTTATGACTACCTTGTGATGCGATAATTTACGGGCAACATTTCTATCACTAAATCCTGTCTTTCGAATTGAATTGAGAGAGTTACAAACAACCTTTAAGTTTTTAATGAAATTAGATTTGCTAAAAAAAAATCCTAATGTAATTTTCAAAAAATAAATTTTGAAGTAAAATATATTACAACTTCAATAGCAATGAGAGATGCAGGAGTTTTGGTAGCATGTATTATTAAAATAGCATAATAGTTTTTTTTGGAAACAAATTACCATATTGATGAGTAATGGTTGGGCTGTGACAGAAACACAACCATTTGTTAAACTGTCAAGGGAATGGGTTTCTGTGGTTTAGCTGCAACAGCAACACAATGATTCCAAATATCCAGGCTCCTTAGAGAAATCTTAGATGGATTTTCTTGGGGCTCTTTTGATTCGAGAAATTCTGTAAATGCATTATGACAATCTATTCCTGTTGTCACGAGCTTCTGGCAACAACTGTCTGATGGATTATTATTGTTGCCACTAAAACTATGAAAAATCTCTGCTCCACATTTTCCAGTCAACTTTGCACCACAACCTGCTAAATATTTGCTAAGCTTGGGCATAGGTTCTCCCGATGGTGCAACACTGCGTCCTGCGAGTCCTGGTGTTCCCATAAATACACCAATCAAACACAATAGAACCATGAAATATTTTGCTTGGAAAATTGCCATCTTGCTTAAAACTCATCCCGGGAAGAGATGAAGATTATGGATTCTTTAATTGAATTGAAGGACACAACTTGCTAATTAATTTATAAGTAAACGGCTTCCAGATGCTTGGTTAGTGATTACTTTGTTCATAAATACATCTTTAATTTGTATTTAATGAAGTTGAAATATATATAGGTTAATAAAAAAGGTTATTTACTATTATCATTAAGTCTCTTTCTTTGTTGTTAAGGCTGTTTCTTTATCGTTATTATTGCTATTTATTCTCATGTCGTTTCATATATTTTTTCAGAAATCAATGCTTTTTCCTTATGAAATCAAATAGAGAGAAGTTTTGAGGTTGTTCAAAATCAGAGTGATTTTATTTTATTATTCAAATATAATATTTCTCTACTTAGAGAGAATTCAAAAACTTGTTTTTAAATTTTCTAATTTTTGTATTTGGCTAGGAGAACAGATTGTAGAGGTTCTCGTTTACAATTTTTCCTTATAAGTTTTTCATTGTTCTCTAAATTAAAAAAAAAGAATATAAAATGATGAATAATTCATTTTTTATTTTAAATGCAATCACTTTCTAGAAATTTAAAGCATTAATATTGTATTTTCTACTTTTTTATATTTAGTTAAGGTCATAAATTTAAATTTTAGCATAAATTTAATTAAAAGAAATTCTAGTTAACATGCAATACTTTTTCTTCATAAATTTTATTTTAAATGAAATAAGATTGATATTTTATAATTAAATCATTAAGAACAAAAAATATTAAGATGATTATAATAAATTATGGTTTCAACTCTTTATAAACATATCGCTATAAACTTGATGTGCTTTGTTTCGCTATTTAATATAATTATTAATTTTCATTAATTGCAAATAAAAATATTATACTTTAAATATGTTTTTAATTTATTTTTTATTACTTGTAGTTGACGATGTCATATTTTCTTAACTCTGGTGATGTATCAATTGTCTATAACTCATTATTTTCTTAGAGCTGATGTTGTATCAATTGTCTTTACTTCATTATATTCTTGGTCTTTTATTCTAGTTTCTTACAATAATGAGAAGGTTTACGAATGTAGCGTCCTCTGTCGAGGCAAGCAATGTGTCGGTCGTCAAATTTGAAAAAAAAATGTTTCTACACCTTAATAAAAAAGAATTATAGATTTATTTCAAATCATCAGGAATTGTTTTCAATAGTGATTTGAATAATAAATTTTATTGCCTTATAATCAAATAAAAAAATTATAGTACCCTGCATCACAAGATCTGCTTTATTATAGTTGAGAATAATTAAGAGGTTTAACCTATTAGTTAACCAACCTTTTCTATTTATATCTGTAGAGCAATATATAATAGTAAAGGTATATATTACAACACTAGAGTAGGCCTATAGTATTTTCTTTATAGGTACATTTTATAATATGCCCCCTCAAGCGTAGATGCAGGATCGACCTGAAGCTTGAATCGAAAAGCAATAAAAGATACAGTAGGAAACAGCTTAGTAAAAACATATACAAGTTGATCCTAAGAGGAGATAAAATAAATGTGAATCTCTTTCTTCACAACCCTGTCTAGTACAAAATGATAGTCGACCTCAACATGTTTAGTACGAGCATAAAAGATAGGATTTGTAGATAAATAAGTAGCACCAAGATTATCATACCAAATAGTAAAAGCAGAGGTAGAAAGAATCTGCAGATCTCTCAATAAATATTAAAGCCAGATAACCTCAGCAATGCCATCTATTAAGGCTTTATACTCAGCCTCAATGGAGGAGCGAGCAACTATGCATTACTTGCTTAATTAATTTACAAGAAATCAGCGTCTAACCAAAGAAAACAAGGTAACCATCCATCGACTTGTGATCATCAATACTACCTGCCCAATATGCATCTGTAAAGCCATGTAGAGCAAAGGAGGAATTGCGAGTGATATGTAAGCCATAGGATGTCATACCCCGTAGATAATGCAAAATGTGTTTAATGGCACCCCAATGAGAATCTGTAAGAGCATGCATAAATTGACAAACTTTGTTAACAATAAAGCAGATATCTAGTCTCGTAAATGTGAGATATTAAAGAGCACCCATAATTTGATGAAATTGTATAAGATCAGAAAACAAGGGATCTAATAGTATAATGACTTTGGAGGTAGAGATAGGAGTATTAACAGGTTTGCAAGAAGTCATACCAGCTTGAATAAGGATGTCAAGAATATACTTATGTTTTCATAACATCAGACCCAAAGTGGTGGACTGAACCTCAATACCCAAAAAATAATGAATGGTGCCTAAGTCACGAAGCTTGAACTCTAAGCTCAACAACTATATTAGACGGTGAAGCATGGTAGAGTTGTTAACCATAAGTAGAATGTCATCAACATAAACCATAAGATAAAAGATATCAACACCAACAGACAAGATAAATAAGGAGGTGTCAACCTTAGAAGCATAAAAGCCAATAGAAAGCAGAAAATCACTCAAACGAGTGTACCATACCCACAGGGTCAATTTCAAACCATATAGAGACTTATGCAACCAGCACACATGAGAGGGAAGAGTAGAGTAAACAAAACCTTGAGGTTATTTCATGTAGACCTCTTCGACAAGAACGTTCTTGAGGAAGGAATTATAAATACCAAGTTGATGAATCATCCAATTACGTGAGACCGCAATTGAGAAGACTAATTTGATGGTTGCTTGTTTAATAACAGGACTGAAAGTTTCAGAGTAATCAATGTCTTCTTGCTAAGTAAAGCCTCTAGCAACCAAACGTACCTTATATCGCTCAACACTGCTATCCATATGGCGCTTTATCTTGTACACCCATCTACTACTAACAATATTCATCGAAGGATGAAAAGGAACCAAGGATCAGGTGTCATTAGAGCGTAAGGCTTGAATTTCATTATGCATGGCACTAAGTCAAGCCTTACACCTGTCAGCATCGGAGAATGCAATGGGTTCATAGTTAGGAGAAGACATTACCCGACAGATAGGAGCAGTAGAGGTGGCTACAGATGCTATTAAAAGGGTAGTTTTTGGCAGTCAATGATGAAAAACTATAGGATGCTGACGAGTGCCAGAATGCTGGGGAGCAGAATCTAAACTGGGGAGCTGCTAAAGGGGATAATAGCATAGATCAACAAAGAGTTGTAGACTAGTTGGAGAACCTATCAAAAAGCCTAAAGCTGATAGCAATAGAGGTAGGAGAATCTGCCACAGAACCAATGTTGTCTGTAGTTACAGACATGAAAACATGCAACTCTAAAGGAGGAGAACTTGTTCCTGTATAATGATCATTAGAGAAACAAGCAGATGGTAACATAGGGGCAGAGTTGGGTGGCGTTAGGATGGTGGTAGACATGGTTAGGGAATTAGGGTGCTAGTTATGTGGGGTGAGAGGTGGTGCAAAGTTGTTGTTGGTGATTGATAGGGCGGTGAGGTGAAAATTTAGGGAGGTAATTAAGGTGGGAAAGTGTGTTGGCTGAGAGGAAGTGGCTGGTTGTTGTGCTATCCATTCAGATTTTGTAAAAGAAAACATATCTTCATCAAAATGAACATGATAAGAGATATAAATACATTGAGATGCTAAATCAAGATAGTGATAACCAAGATGAGAACTATATCCTAAGAACACATATGGAGATGAATGGAAATCCAACTTATGAGCATGGTATGGATGCAAAAAAGAAAAACAAATACACCCAAAAGCACGTAGAAAATCATAATCAGGAGTACGATTAAACAGACACTCAAAAGGAGATTGATTTTAGAGGACAAGAGTAGGCATACAATTGATGAGATATACTGATGATTCAAACGCATAATTCCAAAATCATAATAGAGCACTACATTGGCCTGGGAGGGTAAGGCCAAATTCGACAATATGGTGATGGCGACGCTCAACGGTGTCATTTTGCTCATGTGTATAAGGATAAATTAACTTGTGATTAATACCAATAGTTTGTAATAAACTGTTTAATTTACGATATTCATTACCCCAATCAGTTTAAACAAATTTAATTTTACATGAAAATTGACGCTCAACAAACACTTGAAAATTATGGAATGTAGAAAACACACATGATTTTGCAACAAGAGGATAATACCATATATGTTTTGCATGCACATCGATATTGATAACTAGGTAACGAAAACCATCAAAGAAAAGAATAAGAGCAAAGCCTCAAACATCACTAAATATTAAATCAAGTGGGGCAGTAGTTTTGTGACCCATAGGTCTTAATAACAGACGCGATAACTTGCTTAGTGGGCAAGCTTGAAATTGAACAAGAGAGCGTCTAGAAGTAAAAGCTATTTTGTTTTTAGAAACTAACAAATTGAAAATACGAAAAGTAGGATGACCTAATCGACGATGCCACAGATCAGCAATCATAAAGACACAAGGAGACCAATAAGCTTGAGAGATAGACATGGCAGAAGACTCATATAGAACATAGAGACCATCATTACTCTAACTAGAAAGGAGCACTATCTTGGTGATGAGATCCTTTACATAAAACACAGATGCGTGAAATTCAAAATAAACATTATTATCACGATAAATTTTTGAACAGATAGTAGTGGTTTGGTAATATAAGGAACATGAAAAACATTAGAAAATGTAAAGGTGTGTTTAGGGGAATGTAACATGGTATGCCTAATATGGGATATGGAAAGACCCATGAGTGTGCCTTTGAGAAAGCGAAGAATCCATTTGACAGTGCTGAGTCGTTCTTCATGGGAGATGAATATGTTGAAAGACCTAATTCACATCAAATGTAGGGTCGAGTGACTGTCAAGTATAGGAGACCCTTACCATCACCAACATACAAGTGATCATTACCAAGATAGAGTGCAGAATCGATCAGAGTTGCAAGATCAGGAATAATATGTTGGTTTGCACCAGTGTCAGGGAACCAAGTAAGGGCAAAAATAATGCCAATAGCAAGATGAGCAGAGGGTTGTTGGCCACTGCTATGAAACTGAGTGCACTAAGGGGATGTGTGGCTGAAGGAGAAACACAGTTGACACTTGACGTTCTGCTATAAAGAGCTGTGAGGAGACCACTGCTCAGAACTAGAGGATCGTCTAGTCTGCTGCCAGTTGCTTTGCTTCCAGTCTGTGGGAGCAAAGGAATGAAAACCATGAAAATCAAACTTATGTTGGTGGTTATGGCAGTTCTTGTTGGAATGCCAGTTTCCACGAGAATGATCTCTGTTATGGCTGAAATTGGGGTTGTGCTGATGCTGGGCAAGATTAGCAGAGGGTAGCAGAGATGGCGTGGGCAGTAGAGGTGGATTTGCAACCATGGATTGAAGGGAGGTCTTATGCAGAAACTCATGAGGAAGAAGATGAATATGAAGGTCAGTATATGACAGCAGTTCTGCCTTGGTCATGCGACTAGTTACCTAGTCTTTCAACTCACCACAAAGGTAACAAAATACATAGAGGTTGAAGTCTTCAAGAGAAAGAGGGCGGCCAGCAGTAGGCAATTTATCAAATAATAACTTTGCTTACTGTATGTACATAGCAACCGTAACATCTACTTGCCGAAGATCTTGAAAAGACCCATGGAGTTGCATAATGCAAGAATTTGATGGAGAGGCGAGCGTTTTCTCAAGAGTGCACCAAACACAATAAGAGATATGACAATCTAACATAAGGTGCAGTACATCTATGGAGAGAGATGAGAGTAATGCGCTTAAAATAAGTTGATCTTGTTGCTTCCAACAAAGAAAAGAGGGGTTAATTGCCGAAGAGGAACCATCAAAACTGTCAGATACATGAGAAGGAGGACACGACACTGAGCTATTAACAAAGTGGAAGACACCCTAACCAAGAAGATATGGCTTCATCTGCATTCGCTAATAGAGATAGTTGGTGTTTGTAAGCTTTAATGAAACAACTTGTTGAGTGTTGGATAAAGCAACTATAGATGGAGTTGATATCCCCATGATGTGGAGAGGGACAACAGAAACATGGGAAGAAGAACCATGGTTCTGCTCTGCATGTAAAGGATGTTGTTGGTGTGGGAAAGCACCACCGACAGCAGCTTGTGAGTGGCTAGCCAGCTGGTCTACACCGCTTGATTGGTGGAGTGAGAAGTCAGCAGCAGCAGTAAAGTCCATTAGGGAGAGGGAGAGAAGAGTTATGATTGCAAAAGGCTATGATACCAAGTTAAGAAAAATTATGAGGCTTAACCTATAAGTTAGACAACCTTTTTTATTTATATGTGTAGGGCAATATACAATAGTTAAAGTAGAGATTACAACACTAGAGTAGGCCTATAGTATTTTCCATTTAGGTACATTCTATTATAACTCATTAGTTTTTGTTTACAATTTTTTTATGGTTTATTATTTCCTTTAATTCTTAATATATTTATCTAAACGCAACCATCAACTTTTGGATTTTCAATTAAAACGTTTTCATGATGTAAGAAAATGAATTGACAATATATATTGTTTTCTTAACTTGCAATCCCAGTACAACATAGGAGGGATTATTGCCTAGTATACAACTCAAACAGAAGCTTCAAACTTAGCTGGTTCTTCAAGAGTTTAGTCATGACATCACTCTAATCAATCCAACCATGAAATATGTTCTATTGATAACCGGTTTGATTATGATCAAATCATCGGTTTGGTCTGTTCATCTAAAATCTCCCTCACTCAGTGCAATTCATTGACTAAATTTATAGTAACAATCCACGGTGAACTGAGTGTGTATAGTTAGTGGTGTTTTTTTAATCATATAGCTTGTTCGCATCGTGCAATGAAGATAATTAATATTTTTTATATATATTGTTTGCAACTGATTCTTTACAGTAATTAAAATCCATTATAGTATTGAATTTAAATTTAATTGACAAAAAGTTTAATTCATATATTTAAAAGAGATATAATTCAATTCATTTTATTTTATATATCACTTTCATTACCTTCAACTTATTCCATCAAAGATATTTCAAAAAATGAGATGGGTAGATGAGTGTTTTGAAAAACCTAGTTTTAACATTAATTTTTTTTAGTACAACAAATTAGAGACATTGACTTCTAATTTACTTTTGTATTATTTTTAGAGATTGAATTTCATTTCAAATTCAATTTTGACTCTTAAAATTATTTTAAACATGAGATTTTATTTAAATTTTTGAATTGAATTGAGAGAGTTACAAACAACCTTTAAGTTTTTTAATGAAATCAGATTTGCCAAACAAAATCTATTGTAACTTTCAAAAAGTAAATTTTGAAGTAAAAGTTTCAATAGTAATTTTGAGAGAGGCAGGAGTTTTGGTAGCATGTATTATTAAAATAGCATAATAGTATTTTTTTGGGGAAACAAATTACCATATTGATGAGTAATGGTTGGGCTGCGACAGAAACACAAACATTGTTAAACTGTCAAGGGAAAGGGTTTCTATGGTTTAGCTGCAACAGCAACACAATGATTCCAAATATCCAGGCTCCTTAGAGAAATCTTAGATGGATTTTCTTGGGGCTCTTTCGATTCGAGAAATTCTGTAAATGCATTATGACAATCTATTCCTGTTATCTCGAGCTTCTGGCAACAACTGTCCGATGGATTAATATTGTTGCCACTAAAACTATGAAAAATCTCTGCTCCACATTTTCCAGTCAACTTCGCAGCACAACCTGCTATATATTTGCTAAGCTTGGGCATAGGTTCTCCCGATGGTGCAACACTGCGTCCTGCGAGTCCTGGTGTACCCATAAATACACCAATCAAACACAATAGAACCATGAAATATTTTGTTTGAAAAATTGCCATCCTGCTTAAAACTCAACCCGGGAAGAGATGAAGATTGTGGATTCTTCAATTGAATTGAAGGACACGACTTGCTAATTAATTTATAAGTAAACGGCTTCCAAATGCTTAGTCAGTGATTACTTTGTTCATAAATACATCTTTAATTTGTATTTAATGAAGTTGATAATAAAAAAAGGTTATTTACTAGTATCATTAAGTCTCTTTCTTTATTGTGAAGCCTGTTTCTTTATCGTTATTATTGCTACTTATTCTCATGTTCTCGTTTACAATTTTTCCTTATAAGTTTTTCATTGTTCTCTAAATGAAAAAATAATATAAAATGAAGAATAATTTATTATTTTATTTTAAATGCAATCACTTTTTAGAAATTTAAAGCATTAAAATTATATTTTCTACATGTTTATATTTAGTTAGTGCCATAAATTTAATTACAAGAAATTCTAGTTAACAAGTACAACTTTTTCTTCATAATTTTTAATTTAAATGAAATAAGAATAATATTTTATAATTTAATCATTAAGAACACAAAATATTAAGATAATTATAATAAATTATGGTTTCAATTCTTTATAAACAAATCGCTATAAACCTGATGTGCTTTGTTTCTATATTTATTCTAATTATTAATTTTCATTAATTGCAAATAAAAATATTATATTTTAACTTTGTTTTCATTTTATTTTTGTTATTACTTGGAGTTGACGATGTGATATTTTCTTAGCGCTGGTGATGTGTCAATTGTCTATAATTCAGTATTTTCTTAGAGCTGAAGATGTATCAATTGTCTCTAATTCATTATATTCGTGCTCTTTTATTCTTGTTTTTTTACAAAAAGGAGAAGGTTTACGAATGACGCGTTCTCTGTCTAGGCGAGCCATGTGTTGGTCGTCAAATTTGATAAAACAAATGTTTCTAGCGCCTTAATAAAAAAGAATTATAGATTTATTTTAAATCACGAGGAATTGTTCTCAACAGTGATTTAAAAAATAAATTTTATTGCCTTATAATCAAATTAAAAAAAAACAGTAACTTGTGTTACAAGATCTGCTTTATTCTAGTTGAAAATAATTAGGAGGCTTAACCTATTAGTTAGTTAATATTTTCTATTTATATGTGTATGGCAATATACAATAGTGAAGATAGAGATTACAACACTAGAATAGGCCTATAGTATTTTCTATATAGGTGCATTCTATAATATGCCCCTCAAGCATAGGGTGGAGGATCGACCTGAAGCTTGAATTAAAAAACAGTAAAAGAAGCACTAAGAAGCGGCTTAGTAAAAACATCTGCAAGTTGATCCTGAGAGAAGATAAAAAAAATCTAAATCTCTTTCTTCAAAACTGACACAATTAAAGAGTTGATGTTTTATCCCAAGTGCAGGAGTGTCAAAGAAGGAGGTGAACTATATAAATTACAAATAACAACAACAACAACAACAATGATGATGGTGGTGGTGGTGGTGATAAAGAGTTAAAGAGGACTTTGAGATGTAAGATTAATGTGAAGATTAAACAATGATAAAAACAAATGTCAAGGTTAGAGGATTAACTACTAGTATTAAAGATAAACAAAGTATAAATTCTTTATAAATTATCAACATGATCATATTAATAATCTTATTTACATAATATCATACTTTTAAATTTTATCCGGTATTCATGATGCTAACTTATGTTGACAACAAATCAAGTTCCTCTCATAACAACGATGTCGGCTGAAGACTATGAAGGATCAAGTATTTGATGTACCAAGTGTTATACAACACAAATCTAGATTAACCATTTAACAAGTAAGGTATTAAGAATTAATAAGATAAAAATGATAAGACATGTTAATAGCAAGTTGTTTAGGATATAAGTGAAGTCCATATTGAGTTTATATTATACTTATCCTAACACCATTAGTAAAACCTTTTAACCTTGACATGATAAACTTAGCTAAACATTATGAAGAAGAAAAACATAAATAAATAATATAAGAATATAAACATGATATAAGTTAACTAAGTATAGTAAAGGAAATGAAAAGCATAAATAAGAGATTAACAAAAGGAAAACTTAAGCATTACAAAAATATAAACAGAGAGAGTAAGAACATGATCTTGATCTGAAAACCAAGATGCCTAAATGAATGGCAAATGCCTCCTTTTATAGGCTAAAATTCAAAACTATTCATTTGGTAATTGATTATTGATGTAGTGGCCAACTATTGATTTAGTGGACTTGGTGGACAATAGCACTCAAGTATTTCTGCTGGATGAAATGACATTGATTCAATCATAATTTGGCAACGTGTTCTTCATAAAAGGTGTTAGAATTCATCTCCTCTTTCCACCCCTAACATTTTAGAGTATTTGGATCACTAGAGCTTAAGATATAGCTAAAATAATGAGTAGTGGACGTGGTGGACAACCCTCAAGCTCTTTTCTAGATGAAATGTCATTTCTAACATCAGAATTGGACCAGGTCGTCTTCATGAAAGTTGTTAGAAATTATCTTATCCTTCCACCCACCAAATGTAACGTCTTTTTGCCTTCTACAACTCCAGCTATAGGTACAATTCTGAGTAGTGTTTGGGCTGAATTGCAGAACAGATTCTGACTTCTTTTTTATGGCCAAACTTTGAATTTAAAAACGGCAGAGTTAGGTCTTCCATTATTCATGAATGTTGTAGGCCTATTTCTTAGCTTTCTAGTCATATAAACCAAACTGAAATCCAATATCTATAGCTCCAAATATGACCCAATGACTGAACAGTGTTCCAATTTGAATTGAATCGGCATCTCCTTTCTAAACTTAGCCTTTTCTTTGTCCTTTCACTTTCAACAGTTAATCATAGCAATCAATTATTTGCATTGTGAGATATGTTTGCATTTAAAATGAGCATTTACGATAAATTAAAGTTATCTTATATTATCAGACTTGTTATTATAAAACATGCTCTAGTTAAGGAGTTATTGATACTTCAAGTGCAAAATGATGATATAAAACCTTGATAAAAGTGCACTTTTAAGTACTAATCACACCCCCCCAACCAGCTTATTACTAGTCCCTAATAATCAAAATGTTAAAATAGAAAAACAAGATATTAATCATTTAGCTTCCATTAATCTATCCAAATAAACAAACTCATTAAATTTATATATCTTCTTCATACTATTGAAACAAGATATTAATAAACCTTCCTTTTATGTGCTCAATGTATGAAAACATAGATGATGGGCTTTTATTGGAAGAAAACAATATTTTGTTCTAATGTTTTTCAAAGATTAACTTCCTTGGGTTGGGATTATTATATATATATATATATATATATATATATATATATATATATATATAAAAAAAAATTAAAACACAATGTATCTTTAACCCATGTAATGAGCTTTCAGCTAATGACTCCCAGACTAATTGGTCTTAGGGCATTAGGTGTTGAGACATCCCTACGAGCTTAGTAACTCGGGTTGCAGATACTAATACGTAGATAATGTAATGTTTGATTCCCTTAAGCTTTCTCCTCAACTCATGTAACAAGCATTGGCCAATAGTTCCCAAGTCAGTTGACTTTGGGGTATTAGGTGTTAAAACACTCCTTCGGGCTTAATTGCTTAGGTTAGGGAGGCTACGAAACCAAACTTATCTACGTTTTTATAATCATCAATTATTTTTATTTTTATTTTTATTTTTATTTTTGCAAATTATATACTATCTATTTCCTTTAGTTGTTACCTTTAACAAAAGAACATAAATAATGTAATAATCCAATGTGCGACCCACAATCATATGTTAAAGTGTGTGAGTGAAAATGAAGGTTTAAGAATACTTGTTAAATTAGTATATGAGCAGAATCAATTGATAATAATGTGAGAGTTTGTAAACCTGAATATTTCAAAAAGTATTCTGATAGACCTTGTTAAGAATGTTTACTAAGATACGTCTCAAGAATCACTTTAACAAAAGAACTCCTTGACTTTGCCATCTTAGTAACAACAGTTTTACAGATAGAAAACACAGTTAGTTAATTATTTTTTTAAGTATCAACTACTACCCTTTCCCCCAAACCAAAACGAGATATTGTCCTCAATGTCATAAGGTAGAAAGATGGAGTATAGAAAACATCACCTGAAACAACGAACACTGACAAACCTAAAACACACTTAAACAAATATAAAAAATAACAAAACAAAATAATATGCTATTAATAAAACTAAAAGACATAAGGTTTTACAAACGAAGGCTCAAATCCAATCTAAGCTTTTTACGACTTTCCATAGTTAACCAATTTATGCGACTCATGGAGGGGTCAATTATAGGGATGAAAGATTGTAGTAGGTCAATCAATTGTTTAGAAGTAGCAGCAAAGATTATGATTTATCATGCCAAAAATATTAGAAATTTCTGTTCCACGGCTTGATCAAGAAAAGATAACAATTTATCATAAAAACCATTAACATTTAACAAACATATATGTTTATGGTGAATGTGAAGTTAGGCCCAAGAGGAAATATAAAAGATCTCTTCCAATATGCCCAAACCACCTGGTAAAGCAATGAAGGCATCAGCGTGATTAAACATTGTATTCAATCGATCAGACATTATGGAGACCTGTAGTTCCTCTCCAATTGTTTTTCCAATGAGGTCCTCTTTTGCTAAAGCTTTAGGGATGACCCCCAAAACTTGACTACCTCCTAAAAATACAACTATTGACACACACCCCCATTAACCCAAGGTCGCCTCCTCCATACACTAAATGAATCTTTCTCTCAGCTAATACTTGACGAAGATGATTTGCTGATTCTAAAAACTCTTTTTCTTTCCCAGGACTAGATCCACCGAAAACACAAATATTTCTTATTTGATGACTTGAGGAACCTGCCATTTTTACACACTTCGATATCTGTTGAATGTGTGGGTTGAGTAGAAATGAAGGGAAGGAAAAGAAGATTTTATAGATGAGAAATTGAAAATGCAATCATACCACCTATATGTAGGCCAGCTGGAGTCTCTCTCTCTCTCTTTGTTTTTTATTTTTTGAAACCATGTGTATGTACAAGTAGTTGTGATTGTAACTCACATCTTCCCTTGGTTTTACGTCTAAGAACGGCTTAAACGCCCTCTATAGGTCGGGGACAGGCTTCCCATCCAGTTTTCTTAAAAACTAGCAAACAGGGTTTTTTTTAGTTAGATTTCCAAGACTATGTTGATCATGTTCTTTATGAAATTAGAGCCATAAATCATGAATTGCACGATGCACATCTCTACTAGCATGCTTCTCAAGAGTTAATAGAAGATTATATAAAGACTCCTTACTCAGGTCATCCTTAATGAATTGTATTTTATCTTCACGGTTTACGAAGACCATTCCTAAAGAACGACATTTTGCATTACAAGTTCATCTAGTACATCTGTGACAAACTTTTAGTCATTTTGCACGACGTTTCTTTGCAAAAGTGCTTTTACCTATTCCAGGCATGTATGAAATGAAAGAATTGGAGGACTCACCTGATAATCGGACCTTTGCTTCAATTAGCCTGTGAATATCTTCAGGAATTCCATGGTTCATTAACGATCTCAATCTTTCACAACTAGCATGGTAAATTTTTGTAATTGCATTCTGAGGCAGAGCGGGAACATACTTTTTCAATTTTTCAAGAGTGGTGTCCATTTTCAAATGAGAAGAGATACAAAGAAGGGAGAAAGAGCAAAGAATTGCACAAATATATACACAGATATCAGTTACATGGGAAACTGAAAGAACCGACTTAAGAGTCACAGAGTACCGTTATCTGCCATTTGACTGAGTTAAGAGAAATTAGCAAAACAAAGGTCACACCAAAAAGAAACACAAAAAATATGAGAAAAAGAATCAATCTTTCTATACAGGATCACCCAATTCAATAGAGTCATTTTCAACTGAAAAATTGTCAAAGTAAACTTTCAAACGATGTCCATTTACCTTGAAAACATTACCATTCTTTGGATTCTCGATATCACAGACCCCATATGGATACACATGTTTCACAATAAAAAGACCACTCCATCTTGATCTTAGCTTTTTAGGAAATAAATGGAGTCAAGCATTATAAAGCAAAATGTTTTGACTAGTATCAATTTTTGACAATTTTCACAAGTTTTGTAGAATGCATGTATATCCTTGAACATGGTGGGCCAGTAAAATCCACTTTGTAAGATTTTTGCAGTTGTCTTTTTTGATGAGAAATGACCCCACATGCCTCAGAATGATAAAATTTAATGACACTACTTACCTTATTGTCAGGAATGCATCTTTGAAATATTTGATCAGGATAATATTTGAATAAATAAGGGTTATCCCAATAAAAGTTCTTCACTTCGTTCAAGAACTTTCTTTTATCTTAGGTACTCCAATGAGCTGGCAAATGTCCTGAAACAAGAAAATTAAAAATATTAGCAAACCAAAGCATTGTAGAGACAGAAAATAAGGATTCATCAGGAAAGTAGTCATCGATTGGTGTGATGTCAGATCTTGAATCTGTTGTCAATCTTGACAAATGATCTGCGATAAAATTTTCGGTGTCTTTCTTGTCTTTGATTGTGATATCAAATTCTTGAAGTAACAAAATCCATCGTACCAATCTAGCCTTAGAATCCTTTTTTGAAAGAAGATATTTTAAAGCTGTATGATAACTAAAAATGACAACAGGTGAGCCAACAAGATAAGATCTAAAATTGTCACATGCAAATACTACTGCAAGTAATTCCTTTTAAGTGGTAGTGTAATTCATTTGAGCACTATTTAAAATTTTACTTGCATAGTAAATCACATAGGGTTTTTTATCTTTTCTTTGTCCTAAGACAGCACCTACGGCATAATCACTAGCAACACATATTATTTCAGTAATGACCAATCAGGAGGTTGAATGACTGGAGCAGAAGTAAGCAAGCCTTTAAGTTTAACAAAGGCTTTTTCACATTGTTCAGTCCATTCAAAAACAGTATCCTTTGTTAGAAGGTTACACAATGGCTTAGATATGACACTAAAATCTTTGATGAACCTTCTATAGAAACCAGCATGTCCTAAGAATGATCTAACATCTTTAACAGATTTTGGTGTTGGCAAGTTGGCAATTAACTCAATTTTAGATATGTCAACCTCAATTCCTTTCGATGAAACAATGTGACCAAATACAATGTCGTTTATTACCATAAAATGACATTTTTCCAAATTCAGCACAAGATTCTTCTCTTCACACCTGTTCAAAACCTTTGCTAAGTTAGTCAAACAATCATCAAATGAATCCCGAAAAATAGAAAAATCATCCATAAAAATTTCAAGAAAACGTTCAACCATATCACTGAATATGCTAAGCATGCATCTTTGAAAAATGGTTGGTGCATTACATAATCCAAAAGGCATCCTTCAATATGCAAAAGTACCAAATAGACATATGAAAGTAGTCTTCTATTAATCTTCCAATGCAATTTCAATTTGATTATAACCTGAATAGCCATCTAGGAAACAATAAAATTCATGACCTACAACTCTTTTTAGGATTTGATCCATGAAAGGTAAAGGGAAATGATCTTTTCTAGTCATTGAATTAAGTTTCCTATAGTCAATGCACATGTGCCAACCAGTAATAGTCCTAGTTGGAATTAACTCATTTTTCTCATTTGTTATCACGGTGACTCCAGACTTCTTGGGTACAACTTGGGTAAGACTTAACCATTTACTGTCAGAAATAGGATAAATGATTCCATTATCTAGAAGCTTAATAACTTTATTCCTCACTACTTCTTTCATATTAGGATTAAGCCTTCATTGCATTTCTCTAAAGGGTTTAGCATTTTCCTCTAAATAAATCCTGTGTGTGGAAATCAAATGACTAATTCCTTTTATGTCAGCTATGGTCCATCCTAATGCCTTTTGTGCATTTTCAGAGTCTGTAATAACTTACCTTCTTGGTGTGCATTAATTTTGGAAGAGATTATTACCAGAAAAGTTTCATTTTCTCCCAAAAATGAGTATTTGAGATTGAATGGTAACGACTTCAAATCAGGTTTTGGTGGTTGAACACTTATGGACTCAATTGATCGTGGTGGCAATTCTTCAATTTGTGGTCTCCAATTACTTGCCTTTGATTCTTCCTGAAAATAAACCATTTGCAAATTCTCAGATTCATTAAACTCAATTTCACTAAAAATAGTTTCAAATTGATCATGAACTAATTTTTCAATAAAGTACACTTCCTGTAAATCATTATTATCTCCAAGTTACTTACAAATGTTGAAAATATTCATCTCCAATGTCATGTTTCCAAATGATAACTTCATCAGTCCATTCCTATAATTAATCAATGCATTAGAAGTTGCAAGAAATGGATGCCCTAAAATAACAGGAATTAAATTACATGCTTCAACAGGTTGTGTATCCAAGACAATAAAATCCACAAGATAAATGAATTTATCAACTTGTACTAACACATCTTCAACTATTCCTCTAGGAACTTTTACAGATCTATCAGCAAGTAAAAGAGTTACAAAAGTTGGTTTTAACTCACCTAGATTGAGACTCTGAAAGACTGAATATGGAAGTAAATTCACACTAACTCCAAGATCAAGTAAAGCTCTTTCAATTTTATGTTCTCCAATAAAGCAAGAAATCGTAGGACAACCAGGGTCTTTATATTTCAAAGCAATATTGTTTTGAAGAAAGGCACTTACTTATTCTACTAAAAAGGCTTTCTTTTTCACATTCAGTTTTCTCTTCACAGTGCACATATCTTTCAAAAATTTAGCATAAGAAGGTACCTGTTTAATAGCATCCAACAAAGGTATATTGATCCTTACCTGTTTGAAAGTTTCAAAGATTTCAGAATTGTGATTGACTTTCCTTTGTTTGGTCATGGCATGAGGAAATAAAAGTGCTAGCAGGGAATTAGTCTTTTCTTTGCAGTGTTCAAGTTCAACCCCTTCCTTAACCTCAAAGACTACCTCATCTTCTTTCTCACAAGGTTTAAGAATGGGTTTTTCAATAACCTTACCACTGCGGGGAGTAATGACTGATTTGACTTGACCCATGTGTTGACTTCCAAAGCTACTTGCATTTGAATTGTATTGTCCTTTGGGATTTTGTTGTGGTTGAGATGGAAACTTACTTTTCTCTTGAAAACTTAGAGCATATGTGAATTTTGCAAGAGTATCTTTTAAATCTATCATGGTTTGAGCATGTTGAGTGTTAATTGTCTCTTGCTTTTCAATGAATGCATACAATGTTTCCTCAAGATTTCTTCTAGGAGGGGGAGCATAAGAAAGTGCATATCCTTAAGAATTTTAAAAATTATAGTGTGTTTGAAACAGTGGCTGTGAAGTTTGTGCATTATTGTTACCATTCTTCCAACTGAAATTTAGGTGATTTCTCCAATCAGAGTTGTATGTTTGCAAGTATGGGTTATGATTGGGCCTTCAGAAACTGTTTAAAGCATGAGCTTGTTCATGGAGGCATTCCTTGAAAGAAGACAAAGTTGGACAGTCATTGGTTAAGTGTTCATTGGTTTCACAAATTTGACACATAATGTCTTCAATAGATTTTAATTGACCACTCTTTTTTAATTCTAGTGCCTCGACTTTTCTAGCTAAAGATGCAAATTTGGCTTGGAAGTCATGATCTTCTCTAAAGTTGTACATACCTCCATTAGATGTATGAGTTTGAGTTTTACCTGGTGCCTCATAAGTGCCTGTAGTGTTCCAATTTTGAGCATTTTCAACTAGCAAGTCTAGGTACTCCATTGCTTCATCAGGGTCTTTATTTTCAAAAGTTCCATTGCATATCAATTCCACCATTTGTCTATCTTTAGGTGTTAACCCTTCATAAAAATGTGAAACCAATCTCCATGTTTCAAAACCATGATGAGGGCAAGTATTAAGTAAGTCTCGATACCTATCCCAACATTGGTAAAATGTTTCTCCTGGTTTTTGAGTGAAAGTGGTGATTTCTCTTTTGAAAAAGTTTGTTCTGTGAAATGGAAAAAACTTCTTTAAAAATTGTTGTTGCATTTCATCTCAAGCATGAATGGATCCTGATCTAAAATTTTGTAGCCATGTTTTAGCTTTATCTTTTAATGAAAAACGAAAGAGCTTTAATCTGATGGTGCTCATGCTACAATTTAAGTCATTATAGGTGTTACAAACTTCTTCAAATTCTCTCAAATGCAAGTATAGATTTTCTAGATCTAAGCCATGAAAAGAAAGTAAAAGTTGAATAATGTTTGGCTTAAAATTAAAGTGAGATGCATCGGGTGCACTTGTTCTTATAGGATTCATGTGGTCTCTAAGTGTTCAAACTCGATTATTCTAATTATTCTCATTATAAAGCGACTGGTTATCTTCTTCAGCTATATTTTCTAAAAATGATGAGGATACCCTACAAAGTCTACCATTTAATGTACGTGACCAAACTCTCATGCACTTGTAGAAACAGAATAAAAGGAAGAAGAAAACAAAAGAAAAGGAAACAAAAGAAAAGTGAAAAGTGAAAATAAAATAATTATTATAATTTATACAAGAATTTACCTCCCCGGCAGTGGCGCCAAAAACTTGACACGATTAAAGAGTTGATGTCTTATCCCAAGTGTAGGACTGTTAAAGTAATAAATAACCCGGAAAGACAGGGGTCGAACCAGAGGGAGGTGAACTATATAAATTATAAATAATAATAATAATAACAATACCAACAACAACAACAACAACAACGATGATGATGGTGGTGGCGGTGGTGGTGATGAGTTAAAGAGGACTTTGAGATGTAAGATTAATGTGAAGATTAAACAATGATAAAAACAAATGTCAAGGTTAGAGGATTAACTACTAGTATTAAAGATAAGCAAAGTATAAACTCTTTATAAATTATCAACATGATCATATTAATAATCTTATTTACATAATAACATACTTTTAAATTTTATCCGGTATTCATGATGCTAACTTATGTTGACAATAAATCAAGCTCCTCTCATAACAACGATGTCGGCTGAAGACTATGAAGGATCAAGTATTTGATGTACCAAGTGTTACAGAACACAAATCTAGATTAACCATTTAACAAGCAAGGTATTAAGAATTAATAAGATAAAAATGATAAGACTTGTTAATAGCAAGTTGTTTAGGATATAAGCATTGAAGTCCATATTGAGTTTATATTATACTTATCCTAACACCATTAGTGAAACCTTTTAACATTGACATGATAAACTTAGCTAAACATTATGAAGAAGAAAAACATAAATAAACAATATAAGAACATAAACATGATATAAGTTAACTAAGTATAGTAAAGGAAATGAAAAGCATAAAAAAGAGATTAATGAAAGCAAAACTTAAGCATTACAAAAATATAAAGAGAGAGAGTAAGAACATAATCTTGATCTGAAAACCAAGATGTCTAAATGAATGGCAAATGCCTTTTTTTATAGGCTAAAATTCAGAACTATTCATTTGGTAATTGATTATTGATGGAGTAGCCAACTATTGATTTAGTGGACTTCGTGGATAGCAGCACTCAAGCATTTTGGCTAGATGAAATGACATTGATTCAATCAGAATTTGTTAAAATGTTCTTCATAAAAGTTGTTAGAAATCATCTCCTCTTTTCACCCATACAATTTCAAAGTATTTGGATCACTAGAGCTCTAGATATGGCTAAAATACTGAGTCGTGTTTCTGGTGGACGTGGTGGACAGCTCTCAAGCTCTTGTTTGGATGAAATGTCATTGCTCACATCAGAATTGAAGCAGGTCATCTTCATGAAAGTTATTGGAAATTGTCTTGTCCTTCCACCCACCAAATTGGACGTCATGTTGCCTTCTAGAACTCCAGCTATGGGTAAAATTCTGAGCAGTGTTTGGGCTGGATTGCATGACAGATTCTGACTTCTCTTTTGTGGCCAAACTTTGAATTTGAAAATGGCAAATTTGGATCTTTCATTATTCATGAACATTGTAGGCCTATTTCTTATCTTTCTATCCATATAAACCAAACTGAAATCCAAGATCTATAGCTCCAGATATGATCCAATGACTGAACAGTGTTCCAATTTGAATTAAATCGGCATCTCATTTCTAAGCTTAGCCTTTTCTTTGTCTTTTCACTTTCAATAGTTAATCACAGCAATCAATCCTTTGAATTGTGAGATATGCCTGCATTTAAAATGAGCATTTACCATAAATTAAAGCTACCTTATATTATCAGACTTGTTATTATAAAACATGCTCTAGTTAAAGAGTTATTGATACTTCAAGTGCAAAATGATGATATAAAACCTTGATAAAAATGTACTTTTAAGTACTAATCAACAACCCTGTCTCGTACAAAGATAGTCGACCTCAACATATTTGGTATGAGCATGAAAGATAGGAATTGTAGATAAATAAGTAGCACCAAGATTATCACACCAAATAGTAGGAGCAAAAAATGTTCATTGCTCATCTCAACCTTCTAATTACATTAATTGGTCTTTCAAAATCATAAGGTTTTTAGGAACCCTAGATTATTTATTTTGGGGTTTTCTCCCTTTGGATTCAAATTGAATCAAAATAACAATAGAAGAGCAAATGTTTATCCTTGCCTTACGAATTTATCCAAGGACTGAGGATGTTTTCTTTATGATGATTTTTTTTCTTTCTTCCCCTTTTTACCTCTGTTTCAACCGGCCTTTATGCCCTCCAACACCATAATTTTATGGTTCTATACTATCCAATCACTCTTCTCTCATGTAAGTGTTTAGTTTATGTAACATACAAGAGGTTTTTTAGTGTGAAATGTGTACAAAAAAGGGAGGCCAAATCTTTTTCTTTCTTTTGTTGTGCTGACCGGATGAGAGGGAGAAGAAAAGATATAAGTTTTCTCTCAAGGTATTTATACTCCCTCATAAGTGATGGTAGGTCATGTTTGGTTAATGTCAAAACAAATTCTAGTATCTCCACTTTTCTTTTATACATTTTGGTCCTTCATCACATTATTGATGAGCATCTCCCCCCTCATTCCCACTTTTCTAGAATACATGCTAGTTTCTCATTTCCACCCTTTTAAAAAGGTAAATGGACTTTTATAAACAAATTTTATTTATTCTAGTCTAGTTTATAAGTTTTAAACAGTTTTGTTCTTCAAATAAATTTCAACTCAGGGTTTACAAAAAGGCCTGAATTTCATCACGCATAGCACCATGTCAAACTTCATACCTGTTAGCATCGAAGAATGCAATGGGTTCATAGTTAGGAGAAGGCATTTCCCGACAGATAGGAGCAGCAGAGGTGGTTGCAGACGCTGTTAGAAGGGTAGTTTTTGGCAGTCGAGGATGAAGAACCATAGGATGCTAACGAGTGGAAAAACGATGGGGAGAAGAATTTGAACTAAGGAGCTATTGGAGAGGATAAGAGGAGAGATCAACAAAGAGTTGTAGATCAATTGGAGAACCTATCGAAGGGCCTGAGCTCACAGCAATAAAGGTTCTGACCTGTTGTAGAACCAATGTTGTTTGCAATGACAGACCTAGAAACATGCAACTCTGAAGGAGGAAAACTTGTTACTGCATAATGGTTATTAGAGAAACAAGTAGATCGTGACATAGGGGCAGAGTTGGGTGGCTTTGGGATGGTGGCAAACATGGTTGGGGAATGAGGGCACTCGTTGTGTGGGGCGGGAGGTGATGCAGAGCTGCTATTGTTAGTGATTGGCGAGGTAGTGAGGTGAAAATTTAGGGAGGTAATCAAGGTGGGCAAATGTGTAGGCTGGAAGGAGGTGGCTGGTTGTTGTGCTATCTGTTCAGATTTTGCAAAAAGAAACATATCTTCATGAAAACAAACATGATGGGAGACATAAATACATTGAGATGCTAAATCAAGACAGCAATAACTAAGATGAGAGGAACTATATCCTAAGAACACACTTGGAGATGAACGGAAATCCAACTTATAATCATGGTATGGACGCAATAAAGAAAAACAAAGATACCCGAAAGTACGTAAAAATCATAATTAGGATTAAACAGACACTCAAAAGGAGATTGATTTTGGAGGACAAGAGTAGGCATGTGATTGATGAGAGACACTGATGATTCAAACACATAATTTCAAAATCATAATGGAGCACTCATTGGCCTAGGAGGATAAGACCAGTTTCAACAATATAGTGATGGTGACACTCAACGGTGTCATTTTGCTCATATGTATGAAGACAAATTAACCTGTGATGAATACCAATAGTTTGGAAGAAACTGTTTAACTTACAATATTCACCACTCTAATCAGTTTAAATGGATTAAATTTTGCATGAAAACTAACGCTCAACAAGCACTTGAAAATGATGGAATGTAGAAAACACATTTGATTTTACAACAAGAGGATAATACCATATATGTTTTATATGCAAATCAATAAAGATAACAAAGTAACGAAAACTATTAGAGGAAAATATAAGAGCAAGGCCCCAAACATCAGTAAATAATAATAAATCAAGTGCGGTAGTAGTTTTGTGACCCGTAAGTCTCAATGACAAATGCGATGACTTGCTTAGCGGACAAGCTTGACATTGAACAAGAGAGCATCTAGAAGTACAAGCTATTTTGTTTTTGGAAACTAAAAAATTGAAAATACAAGAAGTATGATGACCCAATCAACGATACCACAGATCAGCAATCGTAGAGACACAAGGAGACCAATAAGCTTGAGGGATGGACGTGGCAAAAGACTCATATAAAACATTGAGACCATCATTACTCTGACCGGAAAGGAGCACTAACTTGGAGGTGAGATCCTTTACATAAAACACAGATGTGTGAAATTCAAAATAAACATTATTATCACGATAAAAATTTTGAACAGATAGCAGTGGTTTGGTAATATGAGGAACATGGAAAAGGTTAGAAAATGTAAAGGTGCATTTAGAGGAACGTAACATGGTATGCCCAATATAGGATATGGAAAGACCCTTACCATCCATAACATGCAAGTGATCATTACCAAGATAGGGTGCAAAATCGATCAGAGTTGCAAGATCAAGCGTAATGTGTTGGTTGGCACCAGTGTCCGAGATCCAAGTAGGGGCAGAAATAGTGCCAACAGTAAGATGAGCAAAGGGTTGTTGGCCACTGATGTGAAACTGAGAGCATTAAGGGGCTGTGTGGCCGAAGGAGAAGCATTGTTGATACTTGATGTTCTACTCAAAAGATTGGTAAGGAGACCACTGCCTAGAACCAGAGGGTTGTTTGGTCTGCTGCCAATTGCTCTACTTCTAGTCTATGGGAGCAGAGGAATGAAAACCGTGAAAATCAGACCTTTGTTAGTGGCTGTGATGGTTGTTGTTGGGACGCTAGTTGCCACGAGAATAACCTCTGTTGTGGCTAAAATTGGGGTTGCGGTGATGCTGGGCAAGATTAGCAAAGGGTAGCAGAGATGGCATGGGCAATAGAGGTGGATTTGCAGCCATAGATTAAAGGGAGGTCTTGTGCAGAAACTCATGAGTAAGAAGATGGCTATGAAGGTCAACATATGACAACTGATGTGCCTTGGTCACGAGACTAGTTACCAAGTCTTTAAACTCACCACGAAGGCCACAAAATACATAAAGGTTGAAGTCTTCAAGATAGAGAAGTCGGCCAACAGCAACCAAATCATCAAATAATGACTTTGTTTGCTGCATGTACATAGCAACCGAAGCATCTCCTTGTTGAAGATCTTGAAAAGACCCATGGAGTTGCATAATGCAAGAATTTGATGGAGAGGCGAGCATTTTCTCAAGAGTGCACCAAACACAATAAGAGGTCTGACAATCTAACACAAGCTGCAGTACGTCCATGGGGGGAGAGAGAGAGAGAGAGAGAGAGGAGAGTAATCCGCTTAAATTAAGTTGATCTTGTTGTTTCCAACAAAGAAAAGAGGGGTTGATTGCCGAAGAGGAACCATTAGAACTGTAAGATACATGAGAGGGAGGAAACGACACTAAGCCATCGACAAAGTTGAAGACACCCTGACCAAGAAGATATGGCTTCATCTGCATTCGTCAATAGAGATAATTGTTGTTTGTAAGCTTCAATGAAACAACTTGTTGAGTGTTAAACAAAATAACTATAGATGGAGTTGATGTCCCCATGATGTGGAGAGGGACGGCAAAAACATTGGAAGAAGAACCATGGTTCTGCTCTGCAAGTGAGAGATGTTGCTGGTGTGGGAAAGCACCACCAGCAACAACTTGTGAGTGGTTGGCTGGCAGGCTACACCGCTGGTTTGGAGGATAGAGAAGCCGACAACAGCAACAAAGTCCATTAGGGAGAGGAAGAGAAGAGTTCTGATTGCAAAAGATTTTGATACCAAGTTGAGAATAATTAGGAGGCTCAACATATTAGTTAGCCAGCCTTTTCTATTTATATGTGTCGAGTAATATACAATAGTAAATGTAGAGATTACAACACTAGAGTAGGCCTATGGTATTTCCTATATAGATATATTCTATAATAATTCTTTAGTTTTTGTTTATAGTTTTTTTATGGTTTATTATTTCTGTTAATTCTTAATATATTTATCTAAATACACCTATCAACTCTTGGATTTTCAATTAAAACGTTTTCAATATGTAAGAAAATGAATTGACAATATTAATATATTCTTCTCTTAACTTGGAATCCCCCTGCAGCATAGCAGGGATTATTGGCTAGTATACAAATCAAACAGAAGCTTCGAACTTAGCTAGTTCTTCAAGAGTTTTGTCAAGACCTCACTCCAATAAATCCAACCATGAAATATGTTCTATTGAAAACCTGTTCGATTCTGATCCAATCATCAGTTTGGTCTGGTTTACCTGAAATCTACCTCACTTATTGCAATTCATTGACTAAATTTACAGTAGCAATCCACGGTGAACTGAGTGTGTGTAGTTAGTGGTGTTTTTTTAATCATATAACTTGTTTGCATCATGCAATGAAGATGATTAATAATTTTTTACATGTTGTTTGCAACCGATTCTTTAATGTAATTGAAATCAATTATATTATTCAATTTGAATTTAAATGAAAAAAAGTTCAATTCACTTATTTAAAAGATATATAATTCAATTCATTTTATTTTCTATTTTACTCTACTTACCTTCCCTTCATAGATCTTTCAAAAAATGACATGGGTGCTTTGAAAACGCTAGTTTTAACATTAATTTCTTTTTAGTGCAGCAAATCAGAGACATTGGCTTCTAATTTATTTTATTATTAATTTTAGACATTGAATTTAATTTCAAATTCAATTCTTGACTCTTAAAATTATTTTGAACATGAGAGTTTATTAAACCTTGTGAATTGAATTTAGAGAGTTACAAACAGTCTTATAGGTTTTTTTTTAATGAAACCAGATTTGCTAAAAAAAATCCTACTGTAACTTTCAAAAAGTAAATTTTGAAGTAAAAGTTTCAATAGTAATTTTGAGAGAGGCAGGAGTTTTGGTAGCATGTATTATTAAAATAGCATAATAGTATTTTTTGGGGAAACAAATTACCATATTGATGAGTAATGGTTGGGCTGCGACAGAAACACAAACATTGTTAAACTGTCAAGGGAAAGGGTTTCTATGGTTTAGCTGCAACAGCAACACAATGATTCCAAATATCCAGGCTCCTTAGAGAAATCTTAGATGGATTTTCTTGGGGCTCTTTCGATTCGAGAAATTCTGTAAATGCATTATGACAATCTATTCCTGTTGTCTCGAGCTTCTGGCAACAACTGTCCGATGGATTAATATTGTTGCCACTAAAACTATGAAAAATCTCTGCTCCACATTTTCCAGTCAACTTTGCAGCACAACCTGCTATATATTTGCTAAGCTTGGGCGTAGGTTCTCCCGATGGTGCAATACTGCGTCCTGCGAGTCCTGGTGTACCCATAAATACACCAATCAAACACAATAGAACCATGAAATATTTTGCTTGGAAAATTGCCATCCTGCTTAAAACTCAACCCGGGAAGAGATGAAGATTGTGGATTCTTCAATTGAATTGAAGGACACGACTTGCTAATTAATTTATAAGTAAACGGCTTCCAAATGCTTAGTCAGTGATTACTTTGTTCATAAATACATCTTTAATTTGTATTTAATGAAGTTGATAATAAAAAAAGGTTATTTACTAGTATCATTAAGTCTCTTTCTTTATTGTGAAGCCTGTTTCTTTATCGTTATTATTGCTACTTATTCTCATGTTGTTTCATATGTTTTTTTCCCCAGAAATTAATGCTTTTTTCTTTTGAAAAAAAATAGAGAGAAATTTAGAGGTTGTTCAAAAGCAGAGTGATTTTACTTTTCTAAACAGGAACTTCTTATTCAAATATAATATTTCTCTACTCAGCGAATTCGAAAACTTGTTTTTAAATTTTCTAAATTTGTATTTGGCTTGGAGAACACATTTTAGAGGTTTTCGTTTACAATTTTTCCTTAATTTTCATTGTTCTCTAAATGAAAAAAGAATCTAATATGAGCTGGAATAATTCATTATTTTATTTTAAATCCAATCACTTTTTAGCAATGTAAAACATTAAAATTATATTTTCTACATGTTTATATTTAGTTAGAGTCAGAAATTTAAATTTTATTATAAATTTAATTAAAAGAAATTCTAGTTAACATGTATAACGTTTTCTTCATAATTTTTAATTTAAATGAAATAAGAATAATATTTTATAATTAAATCATTAAGAACACAAAATATTAAGATGATTGTAATAAATTATGGTTTCTATTCTTTATAAACAAATGGCTATAAACTTGATGTGCTTTGTTTCTATATTTATTCTAATTATTAAAAGAGATTGAAAGAGATTTGAAGGTTAAGTAAGGATCAAATTGGAGAATTTTAAAACCAAGGATCATTGTGTAGAAGGTGCGAAAAGAAAAGAATTCAATTGAAGATAGTTAGGGGTGAAATTGAAGAAATTCCCAAAAATCGCGTTCAATTGATGGTTTTATTACAAAACTTAAAGGAGTAAGAATTAAATTGAAGAAGGTATTGTAGATGACATGTTGTTTATTTTTTAAAGAGAAACCATAAACGACGCATCATCTTCAGTCTATATTACATTTATAAATTCACTGTGTAGTTGGTTGTTTTTCTGAAATTGTTGCTAAGTTATCTTAAGAACTAAAGAAAGGCAACTTTGAGTGAAAAAAAAAAAGGCATGGTGAGCATATTAAAGTAAAAAGCCTATTTTTTATGTGAAACACGAGTGTGTGAGGTATTATTATTATTTTTATTGCTAATAATTTCGTGCAGGTATAAAAAAAAAGAGATAATGTCTTCTAGCAGCGTGTCACCGAAAAAGAGAGGAGTTCCAGAGGATGGGCTATCTAAAATGCAAAAACAGATGGAGTTCATGTTTAGAGAGATGTTGAGTAGGTACTCGGAAGAGAAAGTTAGTTGTAGTTGAGTTTACTAACTATGACATGGTTTAGTGAGAGAGATTGGTGGTAGAAAGAAGAATGAATAAAGAAAGACCAATTAGCATATGGGAGGAGTTGAAGACAATAATGAAGAAGTGGTATGTTCCTAGTTTAATCATTTATAAATGATTACACAGGGTAATAAGAGTGTGGAGGAGTATCATAAAGAATTAGAGATAGTTATGATTAGGGCTAATGTTAATGAAAACAAGGAAGTGACTATGTCTAGGTTTTTGAATGGCTTGAATAGAGGCATAGCTAATGTTGTGGAGTTGCAATCATATGTTGATTTAGAGGAGTTAGTACACTTAGCCATTAAGGTTAAAGGACAATTGAAAAGGAAGGGTAATACATGATCTAGAGCTTATACGGGGTCTTCTTCGTGTTGGATAATGAATTATAGGAGAGAGGGTAGTGCACCAACAAAGCCATTGGTGACTTTCAAAAATGCCAAACCTACCTCCATGAAGAAGAAGGTTGCGGCCAATGATCAAAAACTTAAGGTAGAAGTCTAACCAAAGTGTAATCATGATATAAAGTGTTTCAAGTGTCAGGGAATGGGACATTATGCATCAGAGTGTGCAAATCATCGAGTTATGATTCTAAGGGATGATGGAGAGATTGTGTCCATTAGTGAGGAGTCTAATTGTGATGACATGCCACCACTTGAGGATGCTAGTGATTTAGAGTATGCTATTGGTGATAAAGTTTTGGTGATTAGAAGGTCACTTAGTATTCAGACTAAGGAGGATGATGTGGAGCAGCAAAGGGAGAACATCTTCCATACTATATGCCTAATCAACAATAAGGTATGTAGTATGATCATTGATAGTGGTAGTTGTACTAATGTTGCTAGTGTTACTTTGGTTAAAAAGTTGGAATTGAATACCGTGAAGCATGAGAGGCCTTATCAGCTTCAATGGTTGAATGAATGTGGTATTGTTAGGGTGAATAGACAGGTGATGATTTCTTTTTCAGTAGGTAAATATAAGGATGAAGTGTTATATGATGTTGTGCCTATACATGTTACTCATCTGTTACTAGGGAGGCTTGGCAATTTGATAGAAAAGTCAAGCACAATGGGTTTAAGAACAGGTATTCATTGGAGAAGGATGGAAGGATTTATGCACTTGCCCCACTCTCACCAAAGCAAGTGTATGAAGATCAAATTCAATTGAAGAAGGGTTATAAGAAAGAGCAACATGTTTCGGCCAAAGTGGAGGAACAAAAAAATTCAGCCAAAATGGAAAAACAAGTTGAACAACATGGTGAGGATGTGAGGAAGAGAGAAAAGAAAGTGAGCCATAAGTTGAAAACAAAAGGGAACAAAGTTTTGGCCCTTAGGACATTAGGGGAAGGTCATGGCCAAGAACAAAAAAATCAAAGGAAGGTCAAGAGTGGAGAGAAAATGAATGGAGAGAAGAAAGAAGGGTGAGAAAAAAAAGTGTGTAGAAAAAGTGGGGAAACACCTTAATTTTTTTGCAAAATCTAATGATCTTAAACATGCATATCTTTCTGACTTGCCTATGATTTTACTTGTGTATAAGGAGGCATTCTTTAACTCAGATGATTTAGATTCTTGTGTTCCTAGTGTTGTTAGAGTTCTTTTGCAAGAATTTGAGGATGTCTTTCTAGATGACATTCCTAGTGGTTTGCCGCCAATTAGAGGTATTGAGCATCAAATTAACTTTGTTTCAGGAGCATCTATACCAAATATGCCAACTTATAGAAGCAATCCTGAAGAGACTAAGGAGTTTCAAAGGCAAGTGGGGGAGTTGATGTCGAAAGGATACATTCGAGAGAGCATGGGTTCTTATGCAGTTCATGTACTTCTTGTTCCAAAAAAGGACAAAACTTGGTGAATATGTGTGGATTGTTGAGCTATCAATAACATCACTATAAAGATCCCATTTTTAGATTAGATGATATGTTGGATGAATTACATGGTTCTAAATTGTTTTCAAAAATTGATTTAAAAAGTGTTTAACATCAGATTATGATGAAAGAAGGGATGAATGGAAAACTGCTTTTAAAACTAAATATAGTTTGTATGAGTGGTTGGTTATGCCTTTTGGACTTACTACTGCACCTTGTAATTTTATGAGATTGATGAATCATGTGTTGCGTGCTTTTATTAATAAGTTTGTAGTTGTTTACTTTGATGATATTTTGATTTATAGTAAGGAGATTGATGAGCATATAGGTCATTTGAGACAAGTTCTTGATGTGCTTAGAAAAGAGTCCTTCTATGCAAATTTAAAAAAGTGTGACTTTGGCATGAATAGGGTTGTTTTTCTTGGATATGTGGTTAGTGCAAAAGGTATAGAAATGGATGAGGCTAAGGTTAAGGCTATTCAAGAATGGCCTACACCAAAATCCATAACAGACGTTAGGAGTTTCATGGTTTGGCTAGTTTTTATAGGAGATTTGTTAAAGATTTTAGTATGATAGCCTCTCCATTGACTGAAATTATTAAGAAAGTTGTGGGTTTCAAGTGGGGAGAAGAACAAGAAAATGCTTTTAGCTTGTTAAAATCAAAGTTGATTTCGGCACATTTACTATCTTTACCTGATTTTAATAAAGCTTTTGAGATTAAATGTAATGCTTCAGGAATAGGTATTGGAGCTGTTCTAATGCAAGACAAACGGCCTATTGCTTATTTTAGTGAGAAACTCAATGGTACAACTCTTAACTATCCCACTTATGATAAAGAGTTGTATGCAGTAGTGAGGGCTTTGGAGACTTGGCAACATTATCTGTGGCCCCGGGAGTTTGTCATACATACTGATCATCAATCATTGAAACATTTGAAGGGTCAAGGTAAGTTAAGTAGGAGACATACTAAGTGGATTAAGTTTATTGAAACTTTTTCATATGTGATTAAATACAAACAAGGTCAGAAAAATGTGATCGTCAATGCCTTGTCGCGAAGGTATGTTTTTCTCAATACTCTTAATACTAAATTGCTAGTATTTGAGTATATTAAGGAGTTGTATCTTGATGATCATGATTTTGGTGTTATATTGACACATGCAAGGTTTCGGCCAAGGATAAATATTTTAAGCATGATGGATTTTTGTTTAAGGAAAATAAATTATGTGTGCCTAATTGTTCTTTACGTGAATTACTTGTGAGGGAAGCACGTAAGGGAGGTTTAATGGGGCATTTTGAAATTACTAAAACTTTGGAGGTTTTGTATGAGCACTTTTATTGGCCTAATATGAAAAGAGATGTGCAAAGAATATGTAATAGGTGCATAACATGTAGACAAGCTACGTCTAGGGTAATGCCTCATGGACTATACACACCTTTGCCTGTTTCTAAGGAACCTTGGGTTGATATTTCTATGGATTTTATTTTGGGTCTACCTGGGTCTAGGAAAGGGAGAGATTCTATATTTGTTGTTGTGGATAGATTTTCTAAGATGGCACATTTCATTGTTTGCCATAAAACTAATGATGCAACCAATATAGTTGACCTATTCTTTAGAGAGGTCATTCAGCTACATGGTCTTCCTAGGAGCATTGTATTCGTTCAAGACGTTAAGTTTTTCAGTTACTTTTGGAAGGTTTTATGGGGTAAGTTAGGAACCAAACTTTTATATTCTATTACTTATCATCCACAAACAGATGGCCAAACTGAAGTTGTTAACCGGACTTTGATTCAATTGTTAAGGGCTATCATTCAAAAGAATCTTAAAAATTGGGAAGATTGTGTTGTCATTCATTGAATTTGCATATAATCGTAGTGTGCATTCTACTACTGATTATTCATCATTTGAGATTGTGTATGGTTTTAACCCTTTGACACTATTAGATTTGATTCCTTTACCTGTTGATGAAAGGGTTAGTCTTGACAGTAATCAAAAAGCACAGGTGGTGAAAGATCTCCATGCCAAAATTCGACAACAAATAGAAAAGAAGAATGAACAATATGCAAACAAAGCCAATAGGGGATGAAAATTTATGAGATTCGAACCAAGTGATTAGGTTTGGGTGTATATGAGGAAGGAAAGGTTTCCTGAACAAAGAAGATCAAAGTTGATGCCTCGAGGAGATGGTCCTTATCAGATCATAGAAAGGATTAATGATAATACCTACAAAGTGGATCTACTATGTGAGTATGGTGTCAATGCTACATTCAATGTTCATTATCTTCCTTTGTTTAATGTAGGTGATGATTCGATGATTCGAGGTTGAATCCTTTTGAGGAGAGAGGGGATGATGCGATCCAGGCATTAAAGGATCCATTAAAGGTTCTAATTGGTCCAGTTACTAGGCTTAGGGCTAAGAAGTTCAAAGAAGCTTTCAATGGACTTCTTCAAGAGACATGGGCTAAGGTGGACTTGAAGAGGATTTGTAATAATAAAAAGCAAGCCTTGATTAATCTAATTCATATTCAAGAAGGGCTTGTTTGTGGAACCAAGACCATTACACAAAGATTGGGAGAAGAAGACTAGATTTAGATAGTTTGACCTTTCATTACTCTTTTGGTCATAACTAGATATACAGGTCGAATTTTGATGTGATTCTAATTGGGCTGGAATTAGATTTCCATACCTTTCCAACGGTAAATAGCACGCCTTTTAATTTATTAAGACGAGAGAGAACCATCCGTTTTAAGTTGGGTTTTTATTACTACTAGATAGAATGCGGAAACAACGAACTTGTTTTATTTTTTTACCAAAGGGGTAATGGATAATATCTAAGTCAGCTAGAGGCAAAGAGTCCATTGCAAGCATTAGTCAAATGATAGTTTAGTGAACTTCATCAAAACCTTTTGATGATTGCTGAAATAATGAGAATAGCAGGTTCAATTAGGGGAAATCTTATTTGAAAGAATCTATAGCAAGACTGAGGGGCATCTTTCATTACAAAAAGCAGTTTGTTTCATTCAACATAATCAGTGAAAAACAAAACTCTTCTTGGAATGAGACAGGGGCGGTGTTTTTCATAGTGATAGTTGAGCTCATCTTTTATCGGTTATGCTAGAAGAATTGGTACTAGACGATTCTCTCAAATTGATCAACTAGACAGAAAATTTCCAACAAATAAATAGGTCATGGTGAGCGACATAAAGGTTAGGCCATGTAAAATTGTCAATGCTTCAGAAAATGACTCATGGGCTACTTTAAGTAGGCCGGAAGCCAAGTGACCACGAGGCTAGATTAGTTATAGTAAACCCTCCATCAATCAAAAGATAAGTTGCAAAAAGGAATGGCTTGCATTTCAAATTAGAGAAAGATGTATGCATAACATTTAAAACACTGTACAAAGTTTTGTATAGAAATTGCATAAGAAAAATCCTTCATGAAGTCCAAAAGGGCTCCAATGGATTTTGAATTGTTAAAGATTTGACAAGAATAATATGGATTTGACGTGATATCCAAAAGTCCATCTATAAAGAAATATCCCTTGAAAGCAACCAAAAAAGTTCAATAAATTTGAACCGACAAAAACCCAGTACAAGTTGGTCCTAAAAGAACTAAAAGTCCCGACATTCCAAGAAATATCAGAAGATGGATCACCTCATAAAAGAAGGGCAGGGCATGGACTACAGGTTGCCCTATTTTAATCCAATTTTATCCCTCATCCTTTCACTAAAATACCCTAAAATATCCCAAAATGCAGGAATGATCCCCCTCAACAATATCCAACCATCAAGAATAAGTTATTTTATCTATAAATATCCCAAAAAAAATACCACAATGACCCATCTCAATCACGGATCATAAAAAACATGCTCGAGTTTCACTCTTCTACACCTTCATCTCTTAATCAATCAAGATCATAGGTGCCTAGATTAATGATCCAGTTTCAACCATTTAGATCTTCTTTCTTTGCCTCCAAGTTGCTCTCGTGACACATAAAAAACTCATCCTCAGTAGTCTAAAATATAAGACTGTTGGTGTTCTCTCCATGCAAATTACAGAGCAGGACAAGCTTTCTTTCTTGGCTATAATTAATTATCATAATTTCTTCTTAAACATCGAGAATCAAGATTCCACCAGCTCACAAGCTCCAGAACCTCTTCATTTCTCCTATATACCTCACAAAATCCTAACCCAAGTAGCCTGGAAAGAAGTAGAGAGACAGCCACCACGGCCATTAAAAACTAATTATAACTGTTGCCCTATTGCATCCCTCCAGCACCATCTCCAGATCATTAAACACCAGTGCAAACCATAGCTTCCATTGTCAGCCCCAACAACACTTCATGCCACATATATTTAACTTCAGTCACTCAAGACTCCAAGAACCAATATTTATAGCAAGCCTCACTCGCGATTCCTTGCATATCAACTTCAAGGTTGCAACTTTATTAAAGTTGCATATTTTCTTTGGCTGCTAAGCTCACGGGCAAGAAGCTCCAGACAGTTAGGAGACACGAAAATCATTCAACATCCTGATTATAGATATAGGCTCCCCACCCTCGTCTGTACACAGGTTATAACATGCTAGGAGGATGTTTGGACATGAGGGTAGAAAGTGGCCGGGGAGTATAGCTGCGGGTGAGGATCACCCGCAGCTACACATGACAGTGTTTGGTTAAGAAAAATCCATTGCGTCTTGCTGGTAAGACCCATTCAAATTAGAGATTGGACCGCAGGTTCTCGTGGTGGGAAAGGAACTTCAACAGTGGAGCATGGTTCCACTCTTCAGTGAACAGTGGAGCCATGCTCCACTGTGCACTGTTCACTAAGTGAACAGAATTATTTTTTAAAAAAAAAACCAGCACTCAAATTTTAAAAAAAAAAATTAGTGCAATTAATTAATTACACTCGCATTGTTCACGTGAACGTGAACAATATTTTTTTTGTTTTTTTTTTAAATTATTTTAAGTTGAATTAAATTTACTCGTATTGTAATCTCAATTTCATTCATGATAATATTTTACCTAATTTTATTGCACGCAGGACAAATCATGGAAACTGTAGTTATTACTGAATGAATTTTGTACGTAATGAAATTGTTGATTTTAAAAAAAAAAATTATGTTTTACTCGAAAAACTAATATTTAATATTATTTAATAACACTACATAAATTAGAAGGATATCGCATGATGACGTAGCATTTGTGAAATTTGATCGCAATTCCAATTATGTTCTTGCCGGATCCGGCCTAGTTAAAAAAAATTCAGTTTTTATTTTTATTTTTATCGTGTTCTATTCAAAAAATTAGAAGGAGATCGCTTGATGACGTAACAAAAAATTCAGTTTTTGTTGTTGCGCGCATAAGAAACCATGAAAAATATAGTGATTGTTGGATAGATTTTGTATGTGATGACATTGCACATAATTTAATGGAATAATAAAAAATATTTGATATTAATATTATTTATTTCATGATGTAGTAACAGTAGTTAAATTTATAATATTTAAATTAAAAATCATTAATATTAATATATATTTTTTAATTATTTTATATCCTCAATTTGAAAAGCATTTTTTTAACCAAACACATTAAACTACTTTTTTTTCAACTTCAATTTCAACCATAGTTTTAACCAAATACCTATTTTTTCAAACCATCCTCAACTAAAAGTACTTTTTATAAAATAATTTTTTTAAAACCACAACCATAACAGTTACCGCAAAACCAAACATACTCAAAGAGTTTCCTCTAAAAAAAACTGAAACCAGATGTAAAGACTATGGATTTCTCTTGTTAAAAAAAAGGGGATAAAGAAAAAGCATGCTCACTTTTTTAAATGTGTGTGGCGAGAAAAGGAAGCACCCACCAGGTTTTCACGTTAATATATACTACCTGTGAGAGAGAAGAACAAATGTCTTTTGTCCTTATCTAAAATATATCACCAAATGAGGGAGGGTGTGCAATGCTGGCCTGCTTTGCATAAAATGTAAAATTTACCCTTCAGTTATATTACTACTAAACTTACATATTTAAAAAATTATATTATATATTATTTTTTTATTTTAATTCATATCAAGTATTGAAATTAATAATATTATAATAATCATAGTTATAAAATCTAGATTAACTTGACAAGTTAAATTAAGATATGAACCGGTCCAAGTTTGAAAAACAATAGAGAAAAAATCGATCTAACTTGTCCCGTCAAAAACTTAGATTGACATATGACTAAGTGGATCCAGGATATAAAATACAAGTCAAAAACATGTTGAATTTTTTAAAAAAAATTAATTGGTCAAAACAAAGTTGTTTTGATTCTTATATTAAAATAATTTTTTTAGGCCAACCCAAGTTGACTCTCCCAACCTGTAACTCGAGTCTTGCCTTGAGTCGATATCTAAATTGGGATTAAAAATTATGGTAACAATTATTTTTATCTTTACATTAACTTAAGTTGACCCTCACAACCTATTATCAGGTCGACCCAAGAGTCAGGTTTTAAAACTATAATAATAACCACTTTTATTTTTATATTAACTCGAATCAACTCGGGTTGATTTTTTTGACCCGTGACTCTGGTCGACTTCATAGTCGGATTTTAAAACTATAATCATAATCATTTTGATTATTATGTTGTCTCTTCCAATCTATAACTCAGGTCTGGCCCTGGGTCAACTTTCAATTCAAATTTTAAATTTATGATAATAACCAATTTTATTTTTTTGTTTAACCGAGTTAACAGGGGTTAACGGTCAACCCAACCTATGACCCCTATGTCCTAAATCAAACCTCGATTGAAATTTTAAAACTGATAACAATCATTTTTATTTTAATATTAATCCTTTCAGGTCATGACTTGGATCTCATCTTAGATCAACCTCCAAGTTTGTTTTAAAAACTATAATAATTATTATTTGAATTTTTATATGTTTTTGAATAATTTTAGAATTGAAAGTTTTTTACAAATATATTTTATATATAAAAAAATAATATCTCAACATTTTTTTTCTACCTTCTACTTTAAAATTATAAAAACTCACTATAAAATTATTCATAAATATAATTTTTTATTTTTTTATTTTAATTAAATATATTTTTTTTTTTATTATTTTTTTTTTTTTTATCTTTACGATAACAATCAAATGCTACCTAATAAGCCGTTAGAGCCGAGCACTAGGATCG
This sequence comes from Populus nigra, assembly GCF_951802175.1. Classification (NCBI taxonomy): domain Eukaryota; kingdom Viridiplantae; phylum Streptophyta; class Magnoliopsida; order Malpighiales; family Salicaceae; genus Populus; species Populus nigra. The sequence continues at coordinate 21,904,880 of NC_084855.1, read as the reverse complement.
GGGTAGAAATGTCCAGACAAGAAAAGGAACGATAGCAAAGATTTCAATCTCCATAGAAATGGTAATTTCGCCATTCTGAATAATAGCTGGATAAACGGTCGTTTTGGAGAGGCCCTTTTCTCCCTCTCTTATCAAAGCTAGCGAAACAGTTGCTCACTGATGCTGGAAAGCTCTTGACAATGGCTTCTTCTTCAATCACTTTTCTTTTCAGACCAGGTCAAGAAACTAACCCTCTATTATCATTTTCAACTATCTTACGTTATTAAAGGGTTCTTTGCACATTACGTTTTTGTGTCATGGGTAGTTCTTGGTAACCAAAATGCTGGTTTTCTTTAAGGAGAATTTAAGATTTCTTGAAATAGATGATTTGGTTGGGCTAAAACTAGAAATTATTACATGGGTTTGCTTAATTGGAAGCTTTGTAATGACTGAACTTTGTGTCTCATTGTCAAGTGTCAAGTTTCTGAGTCAACTAGGTATGCTATCTGCAAACATGTTAATGATTTGAAAGGAAATGACCACAGTACGAAAGTATTTAAGAGTCGGCTTGTGTTATGCATCGAATATGGGCATAAAAAGTAGTGGTTTATGGATTTTGAAGAGCAGCAATTGCATTCTAACCTGCATTGTTGGTAATATAAGTTAAGTGCTTTCTAAAAGATTATGATATCTTGGATGTTGAAACTTGTTGGATAATAGGGGTTATCTGTTGAAGTTTGTTGGTTGGTTTTTGTTGATCGGTGGTCTTTCCCATATTATATGAGTGCTCTTGTTCGTCTTCAATGGAAATGGAATACTGCTGTTGAACTACATAATGGAATCATATAATTCAATAGTACAAATGTAACTTGATTGAGAAATTTGTTGGCTGATTTTCAGCTTCGTAGGCTGTTAGGAATATAAATGTGTATTAAAAGAGGAGGTATGAGAATAAGAAAGTGTGTTATTATTGATTTGGATTAATGATGTAGCCACTAGGTATTTCCTTTTTGTATCTTAAATGGCCAAAAGAAGAAACGTCGTGCTCATAGCTATTGGGTGATATTAACTATTTGCGTACTTGTATAAATAGCTAGGACGTAAGATACGGTCTTGTATCTCAGAAATCTGTTTGTTACGTACATAACTGAAGGGAAATGAGTTCATATTTTGTAAAAGCATTCTGAAGTTTTCTCTTCTTCTGGTGTATCAGCAATTTGAGATCTGTATTTTTGGACGAAAGAAGCGGAATTTGTGTACCTAGTGTTCCTGTAACTCGTGTTGGTTTCTCGAGAGAGATTATAGAATGTAAGGAGTCGTGGATAGGGAAGCAACCAGTTCAAGTTCCATCTAATGTGACAATCACATTGGAAGACCAGAATTTAAAAGTAAAGGGTCTATTGGGGGAACTTTCAAGGAATTATCCACAAGAAGTAAAGATTGAGAGGGACGAGAATGTTGGGGATTCCGGCTCCCCCATGCGCGGACCGGTGGCATTCTGATATTTGCTCAAAGGAAGGTAAGCACACTGACACAATATTTTACGTGGTTCGGCAAAACCGCCTACATCCACGGGAGAGAGTCCATATTATTAGAGATAGAGAAAGGATACAAAACAAATACATGGAGGAGGAGGATTACTTCACTCTACTCTACTCTAAGCTCTCTTTGGTGCTCTTGCAGCTCTCCCTTTCTCTCCACTCTCTTACACACACTCACGTTCTCTCACTCTCAACCCTCTCATTTTGTTCTCACAAAATCATGCCTCTTGTATAGGCAAATATAATGAGCTTCTCCAGCACATTTGTCAACATGGAGGGGCCAACAAAGCCTTAAATCATGCCACCATTTGTGGCATTAATGGAGCAACCACTTGCTTAGTGGTGGGGTATTGCCACTAAATGGCAATATCCTAACAATCACCCCCTTTGCTATACTATTTATGTGGGCAATTGTCCTTTTGCTTCTTCAGCACAAGCTTGCATTCTGTAGCTCTTCCAAGCTTCCATTCTGAGAGCGTCTTCAACACAACATTCCCCTTCGAGCGTATCAACCATGCTCGGTTCGGAATGATTTTTCAAGCCTTACACCAAGGCTTACAACACCCCCTCAAACGGATGTTCCCAAGTGCAACAATCATTGAGTATTTCAATGTGATCACAAGCTCACCACTCTTCCAAGAGTCTACTCATCCAGGAGTTGCGTCTGCCCTCTGTTCCACCCTAGGAACCACGCCTTACTTCTCCGTGAGTCTCTCGCTCTTAGTCGTAAGAGTCCAGGTAGTTCTCCACCTTTAACCATAGGGGCAGCCCATTAAAGGTTGATCTATATCTGTCTTCATACTCTGAGTATTACAATGCTATTATCGAGCTCACCACCTTGACAAGAGTCAACTTGTTCCCGGAACCTGTGCATGCCCTCTGCTCCTTTATAGCAGTCGCGTCTTAATGCTCCACAAGTCACACATTTATTGTCCAAGGCAAATGTCTTCTAGCTCATTGATCTTTAGCATGGGGGCAATATCCATGAAAGTCAATCCTGCATTTGTCTCCATACTCATCATAGCCACTTCATTGACTATACATCTGTCCACTCATATCTAGCCATTACATTGGCTCTGGGGCGTTTTGAACTGGGCTTATATCATGGCTTCCACACCTTCTCCTTGGGTGTCTCCGATTGTCGTCATGCGGCGATCTGAACTGAGGCTCCTATCATGGCCCTCACACCTTCTCTAAGGTGTCTTCGCCCGTTGTCAAAGGGCAGTTTGATCTTGTGCTCATATCAAGGCCTTCACACCTTCTCTAAGGCGTCTGCGCCCGTTGTCATGGGGCGGTCGCATCCTCCTTCAACTAAGATACTTCAAAGTGGCTCCAAAATTCTCTACCACCATGTGCACTATGGAAGAGATCGCTACCACTGACTACATAGAAAGAGAAAGTTGCGGTATACTCCTCGCAATCCTCCACCTCGATTTCTATGTTTGGAGCTTCTACGCTTTTCTGCTTGACAACTCCACCTACACCAACTCTCTTTGGTGTCTTCGCCTTTCATCATAGGCGGTTGCCTTGTATCACAGGCATTTGCACCCCCTCAATTAGGTGCTTCTACAGCAGCTCTCTTTCCATCCTTACATGCATTGGAAAGGTCTTCGCCTGTTGTTTTCATCAAGAGCATAAGAGACTTCCTGTTGTACAAACTTTAACAGTCTCTGCTCTAAGCTTCATCTGGGAACACTTCTTCTCTTTGCACCTGTTGTCTCATTACAGTACCTCATTGGATCCTATGGGTACTCCTGCACAATCTCCGTGTGCCCTCGTGCAATTTCTGTTCTCCAGATTTCTCCCTATTTCTTGCTTATGTTTGACAGTAGCTCATCCTGTCATAACACCTGTCCAAGTCAAAATAGGATGCCAATCTTTATCCCCTTGCTGTATTTCTCTTCCATTATCAGGGTCTTCATCAATTCTCCCTCAAGAAATCACAGTCACCGAATCTAACTTCTTTGGAGAAATCACCACTCCATCAGATCCTTGAACCTTCGGAACCCCACTGTACCCTTGTGCCGTCATCCTGCTAGTCTTCAACTGTTTCATTACAAACTATTATATATACGAAAATAGTACCGTATGGATAATCCTTCCACTGAGCAAGTTCCCATGAAAGATTAGAGGGGTCACATCGGTCCCGCTTAAAACCCAATCTCCTAGACAGAACTTCTTAGGTCATATCTATCCATCGTACTGTCTTTCCGTATATATAACCATTTGCTAGCTTTGTCCCGACTTTCTTTTACAAGTGATCTGGAATATACTGGTTTAATACATCATTTCTCAACATCTGGCAAGACTACCAGTGTTTAGATTCGTTAAGATTGGTCTTCATCAATTTTCACTCTCCACCTCGAATTGTCCACATAATCGGGTGTCTAGAGTGTCTCAATTTTACCTTCCTTCAAGGCAGTTAAAATTCTTCCCACTTAGCAGTTCAGCACATGTAATTGGGTAAACATGTGGACCTTCTTCTTCTTCATCTCCATCGACCACCACGATGACCTTCAGATGCCTCCTAATCAGGCAATCTCTTTTGTTAATTCACCACCGCCTTTTTGGTCTCAAATCTCAACGATCGGACCGTACCATTGCATCCGGAACAATCAAATTAGCTGGAAACAAGTCTGAAATCGTCCAAATCGCATTTCAGACGGCAAAGATTTGATCAAAACAATTCTGGCCGAATGAACAGCGCAGATTCAATCTCAGATCCGGTTGCACGTAGACTCCGCTGCACAGAATCTTATCCCTCGGCTCGAGGCTCGGCTCGGCTCACGGCTGATGACGTGGCAGGTAGGATATTGTCATTTAGTGGCAATACCCCACCACTAAGCAAGTGGTTGCTCCATTAATGCCACAAATGGTGGCATGGTTTAAGGCTTTGTTGGCCCCTTCATGTTGACAAATGTGTTTTAGGAGCTCATCATATTTTTCTATAAAAGAGGCATGATTTTGTGAGAGCAAAATGAGAGGGTTGAGAGTGAGAGAACGTGAGTGTGTGCAAGAGAGTAGAGAGAAAGAGAGAGCTGCAAGAGCACCAAAGAGAGCTAGGAGTAGAGTAGAGTGAAGTGATCCTCCTTCTCCATGTATTTGTTTTGTATCCTTTCTCTATCTCTAATAATATGGACTCTCTCCCATGGATGTAGGCGGTTTTGCCGAACCACGTAAAATATTGTGTCATTGTGCTTACCCTCCTTTGAGCAAATATCAGAACGCCACCGGTCCGCGCATGGGGGAGCTGGAATCCCTAATAATTGGTATCAGAGCATATGGTTTAAAGTGGTGTTTGATTTTTGCTCAAAAATGAAATTTGTCAAAATTATATTTTGACCATACCACTATGTAGAGAAGGAAGAGACAAAGCCACTGGTGAAAACGGCGTCGAAATTGGACGTCGGACGTGCCAGCACACGCCCCCACGCGCCGACGAGGTGGCAGTCCACGCGTGCAGACACGCCCCACGCGTACCATGCGTCTTCTTCGCCCGGATGGGCTGACCCGACCCGAATACCAGTTGACCCAACCCATGTGACTGACCCGGATATGAATGACGTTAGCATGACATAATTGTGATGTCAGCATGCACAGTAGGCATGCCAAGGATGACATCAGCATGATGTAATTATGACGTCAGCATGCACAGTTAACATGCTATGTTAGCGTCCAGTCATCTAATACGTCATCACACAGTGGGAATGGAATCCTTCAGGTCAAAAAGGCTCTGGACACTAGAATAGCAAATCAAATGCATGGACTTTTCAGGTAAAGTCTTCCATCATTTGGCTCTAATATTTTGATTGCCTATTATTTCTTTGTTTTTAGTATTGTTGCACTTGATGCTTTCTATTAGACTAACTAGTTATTTCATTTTCGAACGCTTTATTCTTGGACCTTCAGAGGTTGTATTAGGAATGCGTAAACTGCTTCAATCTGTTTTTGAACTAGTTCTGGCATGCGACATTGACAAATTTAGGGACTAAGAGAGGTTACCTACTCTGTATCATGCATGCAAATTTTGGGAGAGAAGAAGAATAAATAATTTTAGAAGAAAATTTATTGGTAAAGAATTTGCTGCCATGATGATTACTTCTAAATTGTAGTTTACAAGCCAACTATGTTGTTTCAATAATGATGGAACTGTTGAAACCTAAACCTCACTTGACACTGTTAACCTGGTTCTGGTGCTCCTGAAGCATCCTGTCTGTGGAAGATTATACTTGCTGCATTAGGATTTGACCAAAATCATACATGCTAACGTGACTGCACAGTTAAAGAATTTGAATATGAATTGCAGACTTTATTGATATATAATGTATTTCACCAATTATCTTCATTTTAACTTCTTTTTTAATGAAGGTTTTCATTCTACTTTTAGTTGAGGTTATTGCCTAGTCTTTGATGGGAATAATTCGCTGTGATTTTGACATGTCTCATCTTTTCTGTAAGGAAACTTCGATCTTTGAAGTAGTCATTTCAGGTCTAACACTGATTATGGACATGGATTATGTGTTGACAATTCCACCTTTATAGAAATGACAATGTGAATCATGCCAAATAAAGTAATAGATATAGGATCCAACAAAATGTTCATGACTTTGTTTTCTGAAACGAGAGCATTTTCACTTAGGATGCTTGAACCTAGAAACTGCTGTAGAAGTACCACTTGACAATAATGTAATAGTGTCAACCCTTAGATGTGGAATTTGATGAAATTTCAGAACTGAATGCAAATCAAGCAGCCCCTGTTTCATGACCATTGATACTGCTTGTTTGTGTTTAGAGCTGCATGATTTGTATGAGAAAATAAACACCGCTAGCTGTTTGATATTCTACCCAAAGTGCCTATCTTCATGGCAGCATCTGTTAAGGATTTTCTCAGAAACTGTTTATACTGATATGGACATCAAGGACAGGAGAAACTAAATACAGAAATATCGATACCTGCCTTGGAAAATGTTCGCTAAGGCCTTCTTTCTATGCCTTACTTGAACCTTAAGCAAATTGATACACACAGGACACTTACCAACAACATGGTGGTGGGAGTATCTAACGGTTTTGAGAAGAGACCTTCAACTAGTTGGTGCCGGTTATTCATGCAAACATAGAAGGAAAAGACATGGTGTTAAGTCTGGGGTTGTCTCATCCAGTTAGGATGACAACCCCTGGTGACCTACAAGTGAAGGCGGAAGAGAACACCAGGATTGTTGTCAGTGGAAATGACAAGTGCTCCATTGGTGAGTTTGCTGCTTTGAGATGGAGACCCCCTGAACCATATAAAGGTAAGGGTGTGAGGTATGCCAATGAAGTTATAAGATTAAAGGAAGGGAAAGCAGAGAAGAAGAAGTGATAACTGTATTTCTTTCATTCTATGTTGTCGTCTCAGGGTTTTGCTCATTTGTATGCATCAACAATGTGGAATGTATTATACTAACAGTAGCTCATTACTATTATACCCCTTCTCTTTTATTTGCAATTATTACAAGTTGTGTTTCCAAACTCCCAAGTCCCAATTAAGGTTATGAGTCTTGTGACCATGGGACCTTTGAGGTTGGAATGTGGCTAAGTTTTGATTATTGCTTTTAGTAATAGAGTTTTAGGAGTATTTGTGTAAAAGAAGCAAAGATGCATTGAGAATTTCATTTTAGTCCTTAATTTGATGCAATGAATTATTTTTTAATCCATATTATGTGATAAAATGTAGTTATCTAATCGATTTTTTATTATGTGATGAAATATACACATAATATTAAAAATTACCACTAACAATGAAAAATGCTACAGCTGCTGATCACTTACTCAGCTTTCATTATGAACGTTGTTATTCCATTACCAAAAATAATTGGAGAAAACAATTGTTAATTTCTGAAAGAAATTATGATGGAAAATTTCTGTCGGTAATTTCAGATTATGTTTTGTTAATAATTATTGATAAAATATATAATGGGATAAAAAATAAAAAATTCATTAGCGATTGTATCAAATTTATACATCATGATTACTAACAGAATTGCTAACAAAATATTATAATCAATAAATATAAATAAGTTATAACCGACAGTTCCTCCCCTATTCTTCTTCACCTTCTTCTTCCTTCTCCTGCTAAAAGATACCACCAGCCCCCACTCTACTTTCTCACAAAGTTAGCCACCCCAATCTGCTGGCATTGATTTACATCTATCCACAATGTTAGCATCATCGATTGTTGAATTTTTTGTAAAGTTTTGATAAACAAAATAAACAAACTCATTCATTTTTTATAATCCATTTATATTTTAAATTAATTTATTAAAAAAATTGTAGTTTGTTTATATCTTTATTTATCGATGAAATGGCTGATAGAATATGCTTGGTGCATTTTATTTCTTTGGCATCAATATTTTATCAATGTTTTTGTCAATAATTTATAATGTCGACAGATAGCAAATATTTAACAAAAAAATTTCCAACTATGTGTTTCTCTCAGTAACTTCATCAGCAATGTAAATAGTCAATGAAATGGTATTTACTCACCAACGAAGTTTTTCGTTGGTGATTTTCAATTTTCTAATGGACTGAAGGAATGTTGTTTTTTTTTCATTTTAGTCATGGAACATTTTTTTTATTTGTTATTTTTATCATTGCAAGTTATATTTGCACCATTTTATGTCTCCCGATATGCTTTTCTTTACATGCTATTGTCTATTTAAAGTGTCTAAGAATGTCTTGTTCTTAAATTAAAAATCAATATTGTAAAATTGAAATTCAGGTTATAGTTGAAAAAAACTGAAATAACAAGTACAATATTTAACAAAAAAAAAATAACCTTTTTCCATTTTCACTCTTGAAAATGCAGGAAAAACTTTAATTTGATTTTTAAAGTGTCAATTTTTATAATTTTTATTGGTTTAAGATTTTTGTATTTTGATCTTAAATTTAATTTCATAAAATTTAATTTTGTGATTGATGACGACTATTTATGTTATGATATGCATTAATTTCCTAAATAAATTTCTTTTGATTCTTAATTTAGCATAACGTGCAATTGTTAGACAAAAGATCATAAAAACTTTTTTCAAAAAAAAATAATTGGAAGTGAATTGCAGCAAGCAAAATTATATCTATTTAAAAATTTATGCTACGATCTGTATGGAATATTAAGTAACATCAACGATTTCTTTTCTGAATAGGATTTTCATGTAACTAGTTTTTTATGGTTAGAAACTTAGTCAACCTAAAAGTAAAGTTATTAGGTTAGTTCTTAAAAATGGTTGTATATTTACTTAAACTCCCTTGATGTGGCTGAGTTTTTAATTGTTAATAGGAAAGAATAATCATGATCATTTAATTAGCCATTAAATTAACTTCTAACTTTATATATATATATATATATATATATATATGTGTGTGTGTGTGTGTGTGTGTGTGTGTGTGTGTGTGTATGTATATATATATATATATGTGTGTATGTATATGTTTTAGCTTGTGTTTACTTCTACACGTAAACACTCATCTGGATCACCCCGTGATATGTAAGTTTTAAATTTGTCCAATGCATGCATCTTCTTCGTTGTCTTCCATTATAAAACTGCACGGAGCAATTGTAGCAGGCACAAATGGGTCATCTCGCACATGCAAACAAAGGCATAGTATCTCCTCTCCACATTCGTAAGAAACCAAGGAACTGGTCACCTAATCCCATGTGAAAGATGATGCTTACAACATCTGCCTGTTCAAACGCGTCAGCGCCTGGTATTTCAACGACGACGATCCTTTAAAGAAATCTGGCATGATTGTATCGTGCACCTCCAGAGAAGTTTCAGATTTGTGCCCTAAAAGTTGAAGGACATTTCACATGCACTGGATCATACGATCTCCCAGTTTGATACGTAGCTGTCTTTTTTATGGCTAAATTTTCAACCCCAGATAAGACTTTGAAACTTTTGCCCTTTTTTACTGTTTAACTACGTGCATGAAGTACTAATCTAGAAAAGTTTAGGGCAATACTACATTAATGTTGTTGTTTAGATTTGCTAATCTGTAATTCTAGCGTGTTCGATCCGAGTGATGATAGGAGTAGATTTTTGCTGCCGACTGTACATCATCTATCATACTTAGAGTTCGTTTTAAAACTGATTGAACCTTAAATTTAAATAAAAAATTATTAAAATTTTTTTATATATATTTTTAGATCGTTTGGATGTATTGATTTTAAAAATAATTTTTAAAAATAAAAATATATTATTTTAATATATTTTTAAACGAAAAACACTTTAAACCGCTACCACCAATTCATAATCGAATTGATTTAAGATTCATGAGTAAGTAAATTGATTTATGAACGCCGGTTAAGTCTATTATTGGTTCAAGCCAACAGAGGGCGGACCGGTTTTACAAGAGTGCAATTTATATGGCCAGTTCCAAATTAGTCACTTTTCGCTGCTCACAACGTTTTGCTATTCTATAATTACAAGCTGCAATTTTTGTTCATTAAAGATTAGTGATTTGGTGCAGATTCTGTTCATATATATATATATATATATATATATATATATATATATATATATATATATATATATATATATATATCAGTACGGTTGGATAATATTATTAGACACATAATGTGGTATAACTAAATTAATATGCATCAACTAAAATAATTATTGGCTGGTTGATTTTTGCCTAATCATTCATAGTGATTTTTCATGTTTTTCTTCTCTTTTTCTCTCTTTTTTTAAGTTTAATTTTACAAGAAAATTCTAACTCTTAAACCCGAACTACCTGATTTGCTCAGAGACTAGCAGTAAGCGGAGTGATAAAGATTTCCCCAGATTAAAGTTGTGGCAGCCCGAGCGCAATTAGAGGGCCTTAAACTTGAGATAATCAACATGCAAGCCCTGAAAAACAGGCGTAATTAGACGGTAACATTGATAATTATTAGGGTCAAATCTCACGCAAGCACAGATTTTGTCAATTAGCAAAGCTGAAAAAATGCTTTGGATCATGGATCAACAAAGAACAATCTCAATAAACAATATTAGATATATAGACGCTACAAATTTATTTGAAGCTATAGAGACAATTGACTTTTTTAATTATTTATTTTATGCGCATAACTTCACTTGTTGCATGGTTAAAAAAAAAACATTTTCAGATCAATTCATACACGTTAACAAAGATTCAATTATTTCCTTAAATTATTTTAAAAATGTATTTTCACATTGATGTGATGCGCAAATTAAAAAAAATATATTTTTTTAGATATTAATCTCAAATTAAGTTGAGTCAAGAAGTCAAGGAATTACCCTAAGATAAGATGATTGACTCGTGATGCTTAAATAATCTTTGTTGTGGCCCAAAAGGATGAACAAATATATGTTTTTCTCACAAGCCAATAGACTAGCTGAGAAAAAAAAATATTAATTTCTTTCTTTTTCTTTAGAACACCCGGCGTAACACCCGGTTATTCATGTGCTTCGCCTCCTCAAGCCTCCCTTTCTCTCTATTTATATGCTTTCACTACTCTTAATCTTTTTCTCCCTGGCCTCCATCTTTTCTTTTACACTTCCTGGTTTCATTTATGGGGAACTGCCTGACAAGTAGCAAGACTGTGTCACAAAATGCCAAGTTGGAGCAACAAAGTGAAGCGGATCAAGAACGCATGATAGAAGAGACTACAACACCCTTGGTGTCGTCCAAGATAGAGCGCCCCAAACATGCTGAAGGTGGCAAGGCCAGGACGGTGAGGTTAGGATTAGATGAAGAGGTTAATGTTGGTAAAGATGGCGAGATGGGTGAGACAACGACATCTAAAGGTGGTGGAGCTGTGAGGATTAGGGTTTTGGTTACAAGAGAAGAGTTAAAGCAAATCTTGGATTTTAGGAAGAACATAAACTACTCTTCTGTGGAGCAAATGATAGGCGCATTGAGGTTGAGAGAGAGGAGGACTGATCAAGCTGGAGAAAGTAGAGATGGCGGTGTGATCATGAGTAGCAGCAGTTGGAAGCCGGTTCTGGGTAGCATTCCAGAGGAGCGTTAATGAACATGTTTTCAATTTGCCATTAACTCTATTAATTTATCCCTGTAAAAGCATCTATACTTGTTGTTTTGAGAATTTAGTACAAACGGTAAGGGTTTTTTTCTTACTGGATGATCATCAACACTACCGATCATCAACTACAGGTCCAACTGCAATCAAATTATCTGTGTAATTGCAGTGAATAACTATACGGGTGCATGTTTCAAACTTTTTGATATGTATTCCCACAAGTACAATCCATTTCTATACTTGGTTTTGTTTCTTATCCAGTTTCCATACTTGCTAATCCTACCCACAACCATTTACAAGGAAAAACACTATAGCTTCGATGAGTCTTGAAAGCTTTTTTTTTTGTTTAAGTCATTGAGAGTTTTTTTTAATTTTATTCTTTCATATTATGTTAATTTTTGTTCGGGCCTAACCATTTTTCTTGATTAGCTTGTTATAAATTCTTATAGTGTCAAAAACAAAAACAAATTATAGTGCTTGATTTGATAAAATAAATTTTAGTTTTATTGATTAAAATAAATTAAAAATAAGAAGATCAAATTCAAGAAATAAGAAACAGACTTTTTTCTATTGTTTTCATGAGCTGTAGATTTTGAAATTTTAGTCTTCAAAGTTTTTTTTTTATTTTCGTTCCTTGTTAATTGAGATTTTACATTTCAGTCTTGCATTTTATTTATTTTGCATTCCGGTCCTTGTATTTTATGAGGAGAGAGAGAGTCATCATAAAATTATGGAGAAGAGAAAAAACATAAAATTGGCCAGATTTTAGGAACAAAAAAAGTCAAATTTAGTATCATTATATTCCTCTAAAAATATCATTAAAGTGTTTTTAAGATTTTATATCACTAAAAAAATATAGATCAAGGTTGAAAAAAAAATATTTTAAGTTTTGTGTTTTTATATTGGTTTAGGAATGTTTTGAGTTGATAACTTTAATTTATTGATATTTTATTGGTAATTATTAGATGTTTTTATTTAAAAATAGATTGAAAAGCAGTTTTTATCTTTAGTGGCCAATTACTCATCATCTACTTCTGAAAAATAAAAAAATATATAAATTTAAAAAAATAAAAGAGGCTAGGCGTGCACGTGGCACAACTTTTTTTTAATTGGATAAGGGGTGCTGGTCCTATTCTATGTCTATTTTTTAATTTTTTTTTATTTTGATTGACACGCATTATAAAAATGGCTTAACATCATATTTAAATTATTATTTAATTTTTTCATGGTTCTTAAATAATATAATAGGTTTCTATGGGAATATATATTAACAATTGTTTTTGAATTATTATGTACCTAATATACAAAAAATAAGAAAAATTGCTCATAAATATTCAATAAAGATAAAATTTTTGTTCTTAAAGCTTTTTAATAAATTTATTACATGAATTTATCATATTTATTAATTTTTTTCTTTCAATCACGTACAAGTTATTGAGATATCATTTTAATATTTCTTAAAAACTTGCTTTTAAGATTATAATAGATTTTATTTAAAAACAGTGTTGACAATTAAAAAACATTTTTTTGTTAAATCAATAAAGAGATGTATTAATAAAGAAATTGAGTTTAAATTAAAGAAATATATTTCTCTATTTATTTCAAATAATTGATACTATTAACAAACTTTTCTTTTAATTGTTTTTGTCTTTTATTCAAAAAACATGCTCATGATAAAAATAAAAAACAAAATATATGTTGTTGTTTTTAAGAAGATTAGGAATTTTTATGATGGTATTATTAATTGTTTTATGAATAATTATGTATTGGCTCGATATGTATAATTTTTAAAATAATTTTCTCATTATCATTGAATTGAAATAAAATATCTATTTTCTTAATGTTTTTAATTGTAGATTATTTATATTTTTAAAAAAAAAATTTGTTTTTGTTTTTCATATAGTTATGGAGAGATGATTGATTCATGATTATTTTTTAATTTTTTAAATGAAGCTTGGTTTCGCGATTATCATGAGTTTCTGCTTAAAAAGCAATGCTCATCGTATAAAAAAAACATGTTTTTTTGCTGAAGTTAAAAAAAAATGCATCAATAAAAATTATTTTTTTATTTAAAATATATTTTTTTCCTTTTATTTCAAATTGTTATAGTTTTTCTAATTTATTTTTGCTTTTTATTCAATGAATTATACTACTAATAAATGATAATTTTTATTGTCAAAATAAATAAAATATTACATGAATAGAAAAGATAATTTTGATTGAAAAAATATATTTCTCCTCGATAATCTTATTTTTTGTCCTTATAAATTTTTATTTTTATAATTGTTTAATTAAATGAAAAATAATTTTCAGAAACCAGAGTTATTAAATTTAATCAGGATCATAATCCAGGTCACAGATTAAATAAGTTAAACCGGCTTAACTTAAATCAATCTAAAATATTGTTATTTCAATATATTTTGTATAAAAACTAAAACATTAAATTAATATTAGTTTTATCTTTTTAAAAATCAAACAAGATTTCATCAAGTCGAAGGACATACCTACCAGGTGTACAAGACCACACTAAATCATCTTCCACCCATTGTACTTTGAGGCATGACTCGGTCCAGATGTCGAGGTACCTAAAACAAGTATCAAGATTCATATCATCAATAATTTGAAGGAAAAAAAAAAAAAAAAGAGTGTGTTTCACTCAGACGAGTTTTCAAGTCTACTAGCCATCGATTTTGACGCTCGGTCTGCCAGCGAGGAAATGGCAACAATGGCTGCTGAGGGGCATTTCGGGTGTGACGGGAACGAAATGAAAGAGGAGAGAGTGTGTCGCATGCAGGTTCTAGATGCATCAAAATCATAGTTGTAGTGTGGCAAAATATTTTTTTATTTAAAAATATATTAGAATAAAATATTTTATTTTAAAAAAATTATTTTTAATATCATCATATTAAAATAATCTAAAAATATATATAAAAATTTATTTTAAATAAAAAAAATCAAATTTTTTTAGAAGGTTTCTAAACGCACTTGATTCAAGATTTTGCAACCGCCGCAGTACCAGGGATAGGGGGCGGTCAGCTGGTTTTGGTTGATCAGAACTTCTTAGCAATGGAATGTTTCAGACTTCCAGTTCATAAATAATTTGAAACGGTACTTACGCCAATAGCTGTACCAGCCACTGTGCAATGCAACAAAATAATTTTCAACTTGGCAATTTGAATGTTTTACTATAAACGGTTACTAGTCAATTTAAAAGTTTTTCCAACCTATTTGCAAGGATTTCAAACGATTGAAAATTCATAAATTACTAAATCTATTTTGGAAATCGGTTGAAAATTTTAGGATTTAAAATATTCTATTAATAATCTCTTCGCAAATGAGATACCTTTTTACTTAGTACAAGTTGTTTTAAAAAAAAAATCTCTTCTAAAAATACATCGTCGTATTATTTTTCTTATTAGCACATAAAGATTATAAAAAACTAAAAAAAATTATAAATTTAATATTTTTTAAAGACAAATATTTAAAAAAAAAACCACCCAAGACATAAATACCTTGCACTTCCAAACATATTCTTAGGCAAATGTCAAGAAGAAATTCTCACTGCATACAGACTTAGCACTAAAATGAAACTCAGGACATGCAATTCAATTATTTTAGTAACTTACACATGACATGAAACACTAGGCAAACTATAATTCAATATTCAAGTAGCAAAAATTACTGTTATCCAGCACAAAATTTGCTAGTGTTTCACGCTGCATGGTTTCAGCTTCAACACACATTTCCTCAGCCCCAGAAAAGAAACTGTTCGCCGGTATCGAAATCACTAGACAATAATTTATAATTCCGTTCCTAATGAAGTACATTTTTATTACTGAAAGCCATTTCAAATCGCTTTCTCAAAGGACATTATGATAATCACGTAACTCACGGAGGAGGTTTCGAGCAATCACCGGAACAACAGAATCATATTTCTGGAAGCAATCCTCTGGCCGACGATTCATTCAGACATTAAAGTGAAAATAAATGCCTGTCCCGTGAAAAAGGACTTTTCCCTTTTATTAAAACTCTTATTTTCTTCTCGAGTTATACAATCGAGAAAGTTATCAGGGGGAGGAAGGCCTTGATCAGTGACGGAGTAATCACTGCTTCATCAAACTCCTAATAGCATATGGAAGAATGCCTCCGTGGTTGAAATATTCCAATTCCACCTGCAATTGCAATTAAGGGCATCAGCTAAGAAAAATGAGGCGGCCTTCAACCATGCAAAAGATGTGGTCATGCACTTCCATCTATCTAACTTTTAAAGACGATCACAATAATGCACACGAAAAAAAAATTAAAAAATAAAAAGACAGCAGGATGCTACCCAATACCATCTAAACAGCACAAGGCTGAAATTCTCCAGTTTAATGTTGAGATTTTATTTACAATCAGGTGCTTCAGTACGATAAAGTTAGGGAGGTTCGGATAGTCTGTATTTTGATATTCCTAAAAGTGGAAAATATTTGAACTATCCACAATAATTAGGAGCATTTTAGAAACATATTAACTCCAATTTTATAAAAAAAATAAGGTCGAAACTAAAAAATAAAAAAAGGGTACTAATCTTGATTTTGTTTTTTATTATTGAAAAACTTCTCCGTACTCAACAAATAAACACATTTTTCAATTTAGTGTTTGCCAATACTATGCAGGACTGAAAATACTATTGATAATTTGTTCCTGCTGTTCATATAAGTCGAATTAAGTTAATATATTACCCAAATTACTCCCTCGATTTCCAAGAAAAACTTGAGCAATCCCCATGTTCCAACATTATTCAAACATGAACTTGAAATAGTAAATAGCTCAAGAAAGAGAATCACCGCAGTGTCAAAGCGAGCCGTGCAGGTGAAGGATTTCCCATTGTCAGTTGTGACAGTCACATCTTGGCCAGGTCTTATCTCACTAATATTGCTTGGAAGGTCAATAGTATAGCGCTCATGACCAGTCAATCCTAGTGTGTCCGCATCCTGACCATCCTTGAAACAAAGGGGAATAATTCCCATTCCCACCAAATTACTGCGGTGAATTCTCTCAAAACTCTTGGCAATCACTGCTTTCACTCCCTACCAACAAATGAAGCCCATAAGAAAGTTTACAAGGGTGGGTGCATTGAAATTCAAAACAGAGTCAGATGGGTAAAAACCTACTCAAGCTGAAATGATGAAAGGAAAAACTCACCAATAACATTGGACCTTTGGCAGCCCAATCCCTGGAGCTTCCACTTCCATACTCAGCTCCAGCCAAAACAATGGTGTCATGTCCAGCGTTCTTGTACCTCTGAAATAGTAGATTGATCACTCAAAGTTAATTAAAAGAAATGATAAAAACCAAGTTCACAAACATGGGTTATTTGCAAACAAGGATATATTGGCACAGAAACACAGGAAACCTCTTCAGATTGCAGAAGCATATCATGTCTGTGACACTTAAAATATGCCCAAGTTCATCAGTGTATGCAACAACTGGGCCCATACAACTGAACTATAAGAAAATTCGCAAGGGAACTTGTATACTAATGGCATATACAGTCCATCTAGAATTCCTTGATTATTATTTCAGTTGGCACAAAATAAACTATAAATGAATAATATTGACGATGGAGTGAAATTTAGGGGAAACAAGTCAAGATGGAAAATTGTGCATCATCTAATAACAAGAGACTTACCATTGCAGCATCATACACAGAGAGTTTCTCGCCTGTAGGAATATGGACAGTCTTGGGTCCCACTTCCCCATTCAAAAATTTGTTAACAAGGCGAATATTGGCAAAAGTTCCCCTAGCCATCACTTCATCATTTCCACGACGACTTCCATAAGAGTTGAAGTCTTTGCGATCCACCCCATGCTCAAGGAGATACTTTGCAGTAGGACTGTCTTTGTGGATGCTTCCTGCTGGAGAAATGTGATCTGTCGTGATACTATCACCAAAGTTAAGCAAACAGTATGCATCCTTCACCCCATGAGCTCCAGGAGGATTCATGGTCATGTTCTTGAAGTATGGGGGCTCATGAATATAGGTTGAGCTAGGGTCCCATGAATAGGAAGTTGAAGCTGGCACGGATAGCTGATTCCACATGGGATTGCCCTTTGTGATGGACTCATATGTACTTTTGAACATAGCAGGCAACACACTGGATTGAACGACCTGAAAAACATGCATCACAAGTAAATTTCAGTCCATTCTAGCAGTAAAACATCATATTACAGAACAAGAGGTACAAGCAAATTTGACAGTATCTACCTCTGCAATTTCCTCTGTTGTTGGCCAGATATCCTTGAAATAGACACTCTTACCATCCTTTCCTGTTCCAATTGGCTCCTTATCAAAGTCAATGTTAACCTGGAAAACATTTTCATGTCACCTTATTGATGAAGAGCAGCAACAATAAGAATGAGATTTTCAATGGAAGCTCAGCAAAGAAACTGGATCCCGATAAACCAAACATGACATAGAATGTTCAACATAAAATCGTTGAATTATGTTGAATTAGGAGCTGCGAAGAAAAAACCCTTCACCGTTCATCTCTTAGTTTCAAAACAAAAATGTAATCAACAAACCTTATCTAATAGCATAACAGAGACAAACATTGGGAACTTGGGGCAGCTAAAGCAAAGTTTGAAATGCCGTGTAAAGAGCAGGTTGGAATATATAAGGGTAGAGCAGTAACAGTGTCAAGAGTATAAGGCACGAAGAGTTAACAGTGTTGTTAGAAGCTTTATGAAGTTACAGGAAGGCCCTGGTGAGGACAAAAATAAATCTTGAACAAAATTTAATTAGAATATTTTTAAAGATATATGCCAGTGGGGCATAACACTAAATGCAAGTAAAAGTGATGCCTAGTATAAGTTTGACAAAGAGAGAGAAAAATGACACCGCTACTCTAAAAAATTTAGCCAACTCCTCTTTAGGTCAACACTTAGCTCCCTTTAACATTAATTAACTTAAATTCCTCTCTCCCTAAACCATATTAAGCAAGGTTTACATATAATCATTTGTCTACGTATCAAGCACACATACCGTCCCAGCAAGGGCATAGGCAACCACTAAAGGAGGTGAAGCAAGATAGTTGGCTCTTGTCAAGGGGTGGACACGGCCCTCAAAATTTCGGTTACCAGAAAGCACAGCTGCTGCAAGAATGTCTGCAGAGAGAAAGTGAGGAAGTAGTCAGAAAAGAGAAGTTCAAATGCAAACACGGTCAATGAACTAATGGTATCGATATAATCTCAAAATTACCATTTTCTGAAATAACAGAACCAACAGATTCATCCAAATCCCCAGAATTTCCAATGCATGTTGTGCATCCATATCCAACAATATTGAAGCCCTGCTCATTCAAATATTTTTGCAGCCCACTACAAAATGCAAAAAAAAAAAAATATCAAACATAATTAACTGATGTTTCTCTCAAGTACGAAAATTAAAAGGAACTTGCATTCTATAAACATTCAAACTATTCAGGTAATACCTTTGGAGTAAATATTTTGTAACTACTCCAGAGCCTGGGGCTAGACTTGTTTTTATCCATGGCTTTACCTGTGGACAATTATGAAATGATAATTAAAGAATAATTCAATTCTACAGTAGCTTTTACATTCTTAGAAATATAAGAAGGGCCAAAACAAATGCTTGTGCCATATTGATAAGATCAGGGAAAGAAAATTGGCATAACAGCGAGAGGAGGCACCTTCAAGAATACAAGTACAAGAAGTCTATGCATGCCTAACCTTTAAACCAAGTTCACAAGCCTTCTTAGCAACAAGACCAGCACCTAGCATGACACTGGGATTTGATGTATTGGTACAGCTCGTGATTGCAGCAATCACAACACTACCATGTTTCAGCTCTGCTGGCTGTCCATGGAATGAAAACTTTGCCACTTTGTCCTGTGCCTCTTTTGGTACAGCAAAACCCTGTTTTCATATCAGATTAAAAATTTATTTGTAGAAAACCACTAATCAGAAGTTGAGGCCAGTTCGATGGTATCCTACCCAAAAAATTAAATAAAAATTAATCCAAATCCACTCAATCCCTATTAAGATTGGATACATTTGCTTCACTATCAACAGCAAATTATCATTGCCTGCAGAAATGCAAATGAAAATAATTCGCCCACATCCTCAGTAAACTACCCCTTTGTATACAAACATACATAGGGTGTGGACATCGTGGATGAATTTACAGTGTAGTCCAGGTTGAGAGCTAACAGCAAATGGTAGGATAGATGGAAGACACTTACTACTCCTTGTGGTTGGAGAGGCGACAGACAAACAAAGTAAAAGGTGGTGCTGTTACCAGATGTTATGGAAGTGATAATGAAATTTCATTATAGCTGTGTAAATGGACAAAGCATAAATAAGGGTAATCAATGAGTGTCATTTAAATCCAGCAAGGATGAAAATTTGAGCAACATTGATAAATACAGTGATCCAGCATTCACAGTGCAGTGAAAAGCATAAACTTCCACCTATCCTTTTCTCGGCTAAAAAAGCAACATTCAATGGCTTTTAACTGTGGAAACATATAGATCCAGCCAACTTGTATCAAAGATAAGCCCCAGTGTAAAAAAAAAAAAGAACAAGAAAATGCGGTATAGCTATGACCTCTATAGGAACCAATGAAATCTAGAAACTGAACCGCTGGTGACCATATAGTCATTATGATATGAAGCAGATACACTTCCTTTGACTCAATTTATCGAAGTCCTTAACAGGGAAAAGGCAAATTATATTAAAATAAATTTTAGACAACTGGATCCAATGGAAACAAAGATCATGGATATCAGTTATTCCCACTGAATGAAATGGTTTACAACCAACCTTAAATCCAACTTTGTTATTAAGACAAGCATGCCAATCAGCCTTCATTTCTTTTAATGGAACACGATCATGTGGCCTGCAAGGAATGACACATGCTTTGATGAGCTATAAATCGAAGGGGATATGTTAGATTTGCATTGAAGTCGTTGAAAATGAGCTGCAAGGTGTCAGTGTGTGAGATAGTGTTGATGAACAGGAGTTAACGCATGTAAAAAAGTGCACACCTCTTTGGTCCAGAAATGCAGGGCTCAACATCCGCAAGGTCCAGTTGTAGATAGGATGAGTACACCCTTTCTGGTTGGGGCTGAATTAATTGGTGAGGGAAAATTAGTACTTTCATAGATGCACGGTAAATAACAAAATAAAGAGTATATCAGGTGCTCAGAAGAAAGATAAACATTGAAAAAGGAGCAAAAGGTTTTACCTCATTATAGTCAACAAACATTTTGTTTGCACGGAGATATGCTTCTATCATTGCCACCTATTAAAAGAAGACCCGTCAACTAGCATCCAGTATAGATTTCAAATTGCAAACTATATGTTGGAAAAAAGAAATGAGACTCACAGTTTCATCACTCCTTCCAGTCAATTTGAGATATTGTAATGTAACATGATCCACTGGGAAGAACCCCATAGTTGCACCATACTCAGGAGACATATTAGCTATAGTAGCCCTGTCTGCTAATGATAGCTTACTCATTCCATCGCCTGCAGGAAACAGACAATATGAAATCCTCATCCAAAAGAAACAAGAGAAAGCAATTGATAGTTAAGTCAATTAAGGTCCATGAATCAAATTACCGTAAAACTCAACAAACTTTCCAACAACACCATGCTTCCTCAGCATTTGAGTCACCGTCAAAACCAAGTCAGTAGCTGTGACACCATTGTGTAACTTTCCATTTAACTTGAACCCAACAACACCAGGCAACACCATGCTCATCGGCTGTCAATTTGAGAAAGTATAATGTTAGGAGACAAAATCATAGCATAATGCTCCTCCACACTTATTTCAGATAGTTGAAAATGAATAGCATCCCAAAGCATCCATGCAATAGCAACCCCATACATAATATGTGAAAGAAAAACAAATTCACCTTAAGTATTAAAAAAACACTATACAACTAGTACACCTTGAGTATTAAAGAAACACTATATAAGTAGTAAAAAGAAGCATCCCTAGAAGTGATAAATTAGTAGCACTCGCATACCATGGGAAAATTGCACTTGAGCCCAAACTTAACCACATAATGCTGATATACACTAATTAAAAAATATAGGAATCCCACAACAAAATAAGTTAAAAATGCGTGCAAATAAAATGCAAATTCTTCGCCTTTGCATTCATACTCTTCTGTGATAGAAACATGGTTTAAGATGGCATACTAGTTATCTTTTGGGAAGTTCTAGTATTGACACTGGAGAAATATTTTTTTGACCATGAGATATCACATTAACTACCTGGCCAAGCATTGCAGCTTCTGCTTCAATACCTCCAACTCCCCAGCCAGCTACTCCTAACCCATCAATCATGGTTGTATGAGAATCAGTTCCAACCACACTATCAGGGTAGAGAACACCATCAGTGTTGAATACAACGCGTCCAAGATATTCAAGATTCACCTGAAATTTAAGTGTGCAACCACCGTACATCAATAAAAATAAATTCGATACTTAGTCTGAGCTTCTAGTTATTTATCAACTACCATAAGAAATTATATTAAAAAGTCATGCAAACTGGGATATAATTGGCTTGCTAAAGGAAGTGAGAGTTATAAGCCAATATGTCAAATCTCAGAACACGAAACACACCACCCTTTTATATTATACCTGATGAACAATACCAGAACCTGGAGGAACCACAAGCATATTTTGGAAAGCAGTGGAACCCCATTTAAGAAAGGCAAATCTTTCCTTGTTCCTCTGAAATTCAAGCTCCATGTTTGCCTGCACTGCATTTTCTGATCTTGCCACGTCAACTTGAACTGAATGATCAATGACAAGATCTACAGGAACCTGCGAAACAAAGCAGTTTCCAGAATTTGATCAGGATCAATGAACAAGATGAGATAAGACAGAAAACAGCGGTTTCAGATTTCCAGAAGCATGCAGGCAGCAATATTTACCATGCTTGTCTAGGAAAGGTGTTTTAGCACCGTTTTTTAAACAAAAACTGATTATAATAAATTAAAGTGACTTTGCATATAGCAAACTTCATGGAAAAAAAGACTCGCACCAAAGGATTGATCTTGTTGGAATCACCGCCAAGTTGGGCCATAGCATCACGCATAGAAGCAAGATCAACAACAACTGGTACTCCAGTAAAATCCTGAAAATAAAACGTACAGATCAAACACAAATTCATTATCATAGCCAAAACAGTGTATACCTTCTCAAGCTTCAGACATACCTGCAAAAGAACACGAGCAGGCTTGAACGGAATCTCAACTAGTTTCGGAGCTGTGTTTTCCCAGTCAATGATCTTCTCAACATCACCCTTTGTTACTTGGAAGTTATCACAATTACGAATAGCAGATTCCAGAAGAATTCTGATGGAATAGGGCAGTTTCTCTGTTATTTACACAAGAAACACGCATCACAGATCACATATAGTCAAAGCTATCTTGCTAAGTTGACTTAAATTTGACAACCCAAATGAAATGAAGCACAAATGTTGCAGAAAATACCGATCCTTGGATCATTAAGAGCAGGCAGGCTATAGAACTTTCCGAACTCGCCGCCTCCTGGCTTGGGGAGGCTGGTGAAAATTCCCTTGAAAGGATGTTCTTGAGCTTAAGAAATCAAATATATTTAATCAGTGCTGTTATTATTTGATCATTAATAATTAATAATTAAAGCAGGTTCTCAAGTAAAAAGAACCATCCACTTCAGTACTGAGAAAGTAACCAGCCGATTACAAAAAATCAATCATTTCTGAAACGGCAAAATGATTTGCCCTGAAAATCTATAGCTAAAATAATTAACTACAGAAATCGAAACAGATGATAGTTGGGGGAGATGAGAATGAAGAATACCCATAGTAGCGATCTTTCGCTGGAAGCTTTCGACAACGGGAGCAACGGCTCTGATCTGATGGCGAAGAGTAGCAGGAGAGCGCCAATCGACACCGTGGCTCCAGCGAGAGTAAGAGCAGCGGAAGGATCGAACAGCGGAGGAGAAGCTCAAAGATCGGAGCTGGTTATTAGTGGTCGAATAAGGAGAAAATTTAGGAGAATAGATAAGGGAAGTTTTGGAGACAGGAGGAGGAAACCTAGCCCTAGAAGCCCTAAGAATTGAAGAGGCTGATCCTAAGCCTGTTATATGCATGATGATTTCACATAAAAAAGCACACCAGATAAGGATTAGATGATGAGCTCAGGTTGCAGAGAGGAAGCTAACAACAAATCATGGCTGTTTCTGAGATTTGATTGATGATGATTTGAGAGAGAGAGAGAGGGAGAGGCGTGTGGAGAGCAACTGGAAGACCTAGGGCTGCGTGCCGCTCTCTTCTAGAACGTTAATATACTACTGGTTCAGAGCTCTGGCTGGGAGGAAGGGAGACTAGGAGAGTTGGTTCTAATTCAATTCTTATAGTTTATTAAAAGTAATAACTTAGCCCCTGAAATGTTATAAATAAATAAATAGTCCTTTATCTAGTACTGCCCATTTTTAATTTAGAGTACATTTGATATGGCTTATGAAATCGACTTTTAGCTTTGAGTTACAATTTAAAAATTATTTTCATAAATAATGTATGATAAAAATAATTTAAAATCACTTTAAATTAGAAACATGATTTATGAAAATGAATTAAATCAACTTTTTTTAATAATATATGTATTATAGGTTAGAATCTATAAGTTAAAAACTAAAATTAAAATTGATTAGATCAAAATTCTAACTTAATTTTGCAATAAAATTTGATTTAAAATAAGTTATTTCTAACCAAACATATTTATAATATTGTTAAACAACTCACATCAATTCACAAAAATCACACTAAATGAAAATTTAATTCTTTTTTTTTGTTACAAAATATTTATTTACGAGAAATTATTAACTATTTCCCATGTATATATATATCTCTTATTTGGGTAAAATTAGGATAAAAAAACTATTGTTTTTATGTTTCACTTCGTATTGAATAAAAAATTTTAATTTATATATTTTTAAAATGATATAAATATTGTAAAAATATTTATGATAGTTAAATAAGCATCACATGAAGGTTAAATATTTGAAATTATAAAGTACTACCATTTTTACGTGGATGAGTGCATTATACTAGGATTATCTAATAATTTATATTTTTTTTAATCAAATTTTCTCATCTCACGTGCTTTTTTTCTATTTTTAGAAAAGGAAGAGGTAAAATAAATGAAAAAAAGAACATAAAATTGATAAAAGGATTACATTATAAATAATTTAAAAAAACAAGGATTAGGTACTGGTTTCTTAAACTACAAGGACTAATTAATTTTTCCGAATAAACTATAGACGTGAAATTATGATTAAGCGGAACAAATGAAGGCATTGATTTTTCTGCGATGCAGTCTGACCTCGCCTAAACGTTTCAACAAATGGTTAGTTTCCACGTCAGTAAAACAGAATCCTTGGACCTTGATATTTTTAGGGATGTGTGAACCTGATGGATATGGTTGCAGGGGATTATTAGGGTGGCATCTTCTTATTCCTTGCATTCCATTTCCCTAGTTGTGGCGGTGGCTCGGGGATTTTCCAGTACCACATTATTGTTAAGCCTGGTGACGTGGTCCTCTGATAATATGCCACATAGTCAGAACCATGTGTTAAAAAAAGCTATAGTTATAAACTGGCTGACCAATTCAAGTTAAAAAAATGGAAGAAGAAACTGACTTGAGTTGATAAAAAGCTATTAAACTCTTTTTAAAAATAAACTATCTTAATTTTTTAAAATATATATATATTAACCTTTAAAATTTGAAACTCAAAACGGGTTGGGTTTAGAAAGTATTTGTAAATCTATTTTTTAAAGTATTTTTTATTTAAAAAAATAAATTAAAGTTCTTTTACATGTATTTTGAATGGATTTATATAAAAAAAATAAAAAAATATATATCATTTTAGTATATTTTAAATTAAATAATTCTTTAAGAAAAACATTACCAGACACAAGTCTAATATAACGCCGTAAAAAACAGCCGTTGGGCTGGGAATATTTTTTTTTTTAATAAAGAAAATAACGTGACGGCGCATGAAGGGCTAGAGGGATATGATGAGCAAGTGATTTTTCACGGCGTGGGAGGCCAAGAAACCTGGGCTACACAAGACGACCTCAAAATAATACTATTCTAATAGAAATGGGAATAAATAAAAGAAAATTATATTGATAATGAAAGGACCGGGCATCGTGGAGCGACGAAGGAAGGGTCAATGTTCTATAAAAAAACAGAGTTGTCTCCTCTTGCCAGAGAAAGTTGACATTCCCACCTTTGCTTTGCCAAGGAAGATAAAAAGTGGGTTGTAATTTTTTAAAAAAATATTTTTTATTAAAAAATTATTTTTGATATTAATATATTAAAATAATTTAAAAATATAAAAAAATTCAAATCTTCTTAAAAATATTTTTAAAACATAAAAACAATATTTTTCGTCTCAGTTTGGTTTCTTGGAAAGTTCGAGGGAGATGGAGTTGGCTAGTTGAAGTTTTCGACTGGAATTTCCAGAACATTACCACGAGGAAAGTCTTTTTCCTTGCAACTTCCAATAACATTTGAAATCTCGGCAAATTTCAACTCATTTTAGTTCTTTAATAGTTTAATTGGAGTAGACTACTTGAGTTCCTCCTCTCTATTTTTAAAAGAGTTATTTTTTATTATTATTATCTTTAGCTCACCAACTCCACGTTGACAACATGAAAAAAATTATAATTGTAAAAGTACAAGAAAAATCAAAGCAAAAAAACAACACAAAAGCATTTGTAAGAGACACGGTGTAAATACATGCTAAAATACCATGACGAGTACAGCACAACTAGAGTGTGGTTGGGGTAACAATGCTGGAGTGTGGTTGGGCTTCTTGTTTTATTTTTGCAAGTTTGGTGATGGAGTGTGAGGTGTAAACGCTGGAGTCCCACTCATTTGGCAACTACCAGCATATGATTCCCACGCGCCACCACTTCCAGGTTCCGTTCCAGCAACTTTCAGTTCATTCTGGCAGCTCTCGAGAGTCATTTTCGAACCCTGAATGAATGTTTGTTTATTTTAAATAATCTTCAACGTATTATTATTTTTTATATGAATTATGATGGAATATTGAAGTGTTGGGGTTTTGCGCTGATGTGTCCTAACCCTGAGATATGAAGCCACATTAAATTTAGTTTTTAATATGAAATAAGGTCGGTGATCAATATTCATATCCGAAATATAACAATTTGATCTTTATATAATGAGTATGTATTTATCAACTTGTTTGGTGTGGATAATTTATTCTTGTGTTCTTGTATTTATATAATTCGGTGTGATTTACAAATTCTTCTCTTGAATATTACATTAAAAATAAACAAGTTGATTTTATATATAAATATTTATATTAGTGTATTTATCGTGACTTTTTTGATAATTTGTGCAACTGAAAGTAAGAGTGTATTTGTTTTTGAAATAGTTTCTGTGTTTGTGGTTGTGGTTAAAAAAATAAATTTAAAAAAAAAAAGTGTGGTTAAGCGTGGTTGGTTGAATTTAGATACGTGTTTGGTAAAAATTATAATTAAGGTTTATATACAACAAAAAAACATGTATAAAATGTTTAGTTGTGGTTGCTTTTTTAAAGTGCTTTTTACTTAGAAATGCATCAAAATAATTTTTTTAAAAATTTATTTTTGATATCAGCGCATCAAAATGATCTGAAAATACAAAAAAATTGTAGTAAAGAAAAAAATTAAAAATTTTCAAATTTTAAAAAAAGTACTTTTGAAACGCAAAATTAAACAGAGTTTTACGAAACTCGGTTAAAAAACAACATGTAAAAATTGTTTCACAAAAACTATGTTTCAAACTTAATTTTTTGATGAGCCCTACAATATAAAATATAGTTTAGTGTATTACCAAATACCTAACTGTAATGTTTTGTATTAAAAGATAGGAAATGGCAACAAAGCCCTTAGTGGCTTAAAGTGTGGGTATAAATGAACGAGGGGTAGTGTAGTAATTAGATAAACATAATAAATATAAATAGAAGAAAAAAACAAAAGAGGGATCTAAAAATTTGAGAGAGAATCGGCAGGAGAGAGAAGGGAGAAAGAAGAAGAAGAGAAAAGAGGGAAATTAGAAGAGAAATAGAAAAGAGTTGAAGAAATAAGTTTAAAGGTAAGATTTAGGTTGTTAAATGTATAAATGTATGTTAATTGAACTTTAATTTCAGTTTTGATGAATGTTAGGATTTTGAAAATTTGTGTTCTGAGTTTAATTGATGAATTAAATTGAATGTTATAAGATTGATTGTTGTGGGTAATTGATTATTAAGTTGAATTTGAGAGATTGCAGATGAAAATGATGATTTTGAGTTATGGTTTTGTTTGAATGGTGAATTTGTGTTAGAAATCAGGGGATAACAATAGGTAATCTGTGAAAATTCTGGGGTTGAGATTGAAGATGATGAAAATTCAATTTAGTCCCTTAATTTTGGAAAATTACAGTTTAGTCCCCAAACTTTGGAAAATTTACAGATTGGTCCCTGGAGCCTATTCCGAGATTCTGAACAGAATAAAATATGAATTATGGGCAGAATTCCTGTATAGTTATGAAATTTTAACACTTTCAATTTAGTCCTCCAATTTGACAAAAAATACAATTTGACCCAAAAAATTTGGTAAAATGGTCCTTGGAGTATAATGAGATGATCTGGACAAAAATGAGAACTAATTATGGCCAGAATTTCAGTATAGTAATGGATTTATGATATTTTTAGTTTGGTCCTTCAATTTGATAAAAATTACAATTTGATCCTAGCAATTTGAAAAAAATTCTAGAATGGTCCCTGGAGTATAATGAGATGATCTGGACAGAAATGAGGATTAATTATGGTCAGGATTTCAGTATAGTAATGGATTTATGATATTTTTAGTTTGGTCCTTCAATTTGACAAAAGTTACAATTTGACCCTTAAAAATATAATAAATTTCAGATTAGTCTCTAGCTGTAATATGAGCTTGTGCAAATTGGTTTGATGAATAATTAAGTGTTATTTAGTGAATTATTACCAATTTTATTATTTGTTTTATTATGGATTGGATTTCGGGAAAACCGTTAGATTCTGGGTTTTTAGAAAAATATCTAGTTAGTTCAAAAACATATAGGGTTATGGAATATACTCTTAGATAAGTGTATTAAATAGGTTATATATTCTTTTGAATCATTCTTGAATATGTCTCCTTTATGTTCAGATAATCCTGATATTCTACCAGCGGGACGTCAGTAGGATTTTCTTCGATGTCTGCTTTTGACTTCTATTTGCTTTCGAGTCAGGTGAGTGGATAATTTTCCATATGCATGAGAAATATTATAAATACTTGATTTCTTAATATGAATTAGATCATGCTTCTTGATAATATATGTTGATTATTATCCTTGTTATGATAAGTATGATCAATTGTTGAATCCGAATTATTGATATGAACCAGTATATATATTCTGAATTGACTTCTGAATTGATAGCTCCTCATTTGATTGATGTCATGAGTTAAGTCTTGAGATATGAATATGTTTGTTTAATTATGATTATGAATCTATGGTATGTTAGTCAGAATACCCATGCTAATAGGGTAGTGTTAGTCTTTATGCACATCGTATCTGAACCCTAGTTGGTCAGGGGAGTCACCAACTTGTGTGGACTGATAATCCCACAGTACGGAGCCTCATGCTCATTGCATTTTGATTTTCTAACGAGTTTTACCATATGATATTCTTGTTATGGCCTATTTGAGAAATTTTTCTATAAGAACCTAAAAGCCATACTTGTATGTATATATATATATATATATATATATATATATATATATATATATATATATATATATATATATATATATATATATCTCATTGTTGTATTACCTCGTGTGTGTGTATTGAACGTTATCTATTCACTGAGTTGTTGAACTCACCCTCTCATTATTTATCCTTTTCAGGCTTATAGCTTGATAGCAGGTCACTTTTGTTGAACCTTCAGAACCTGCTCTTTGGTTGTACTTTGTACATTTCCTTTTTGTTTAGTTAGTACTCCAAAACTCTGAACTTATATAACCTCTTGTATTAAGACAATTCAATTATATTATGAAGTTGATTTTGTTATTAATGCTGTGTTGAACTCTGATTGAGTTAGGATAAGTTTGTGTGTAAGTTTGGGTTCGCATAGGTATGGAATCTTGAAGGAAAACCTTGTTTATGTGCCGGTTATGAATCCGGGATTTGGGTCGTGACACTAATTGCATTTTTATACTGCATACCTTACAATGGGGTGGGGTGTTTAACCCTTGACTTTTTATTTTTTATAAACTGTGTCCATTTATAATTTTTTTATTATTATAAATTATGCCTTTCAGGAATATGTTAAGGCTAGCACTCTTTTGACCATTTCTATTAATTAAAAAGCCAACTGCATATCATCTATATGTTTTAAAAAAAACAAAAGGGTTAATGGCGTGTTTTGCCTTTGTACCTTTTTTTTATGCATTTTGCATTTATATAAAACTTTTCTATGAATTCTACCATTCTACTATGTGTTTTCATTAAAACTGCTTTTCTTCCATTCAATTTTATTACATCATGTGACACCTGTTAAAAAACATGTGTGTCAATTGATAAAATCATTACTTGAAAATAATACCACGTATATGAAAATTAAAAAAAAAGAATATTTAAATTAAAAAACCCCTAGCCAATAATATTTGAAAAGCTTGAACTTTATTTTATAATTTTACCATATGTCGACAACATTTTATTTGTTGGAATTTGTTTCTCATATGCTATCGTGTATGCAAAATATTTTAGAAAAGCATGATGATCAATTAAAAATTAATTTTTCAAAATTAAAATTGAGATTATAATTATAAAAAATTGAAGTTTTAAATGGATTTATATAAAAAATAAAAAAAAATATTATTTTAATATATTTTAAATTAAATAATTATTTTAAAAAAACTTCACGTGTTCCCAAACACAAGTTAATATAGCTCTATAAAAAACAGCCGTTGGGCTGAGAACTTCTTTTTATTATTATTAAGAAAATAACGTG
The DNA here is from genome assembly GCF_951802175.1 of Populus nigra. Lineage (NCBI taxonomy): Eukaryota > Viridiplantae > Streptophyta > Magnoliopsida > Malpighiales > Salicaceae > Populus > Populus nigra. The sequence continues at coordinate 21,874,232 of NC_084855.1, read as the reverse complement.
ACGCCGCATGGAAGGCTGTAGCAAGAATATGATGTGCAAGTGATTTTCGACGGTGTGGGAGGCCAAGAAATCTGGCTAGACAAAACGACCTCAAAATTATATTTATACTAAATTTGACTGCATTATATTATTAAGAAGGGATATAGTTTAATTAATCAGTTTTTAGATTTGTTTTCTAGAGGTCATCGGTTCAAGTTTCATAAACTTTAAGGTCATTGGAGGCTTATATGGTCGTTACCTTCAGGACCCGTAGGATTAATCGAGGTACATGCAAGCTGACCCGAATACTTACATCAATAAAAAAAAAATCACTTAAATTGACACCATTTGAGCATTTGGAAACACAAGTCAACCTGCGTTTCTAAAAGATTCAAATAAAACTATTAAAAATTAATTTGTTTTATATTTTGGATCATTTTAATATGCTGATATGTAAAATATTTTTTAAAAAAAATATATTATTTTAATTTATTTCAAAATAAAAATCACTTTAAAAAATAATCACAGTCATATTTCCAAACATAATATAATACTTCCAAACAGGATATAATGCGAGAACTTATTGAATTCCTAAGCACAATAGGCAAATAGCCTTGTGTCAACTGTCAAGCAATGCCAGGGAGTAGTTTTAAAAATCGGGTTTTATTTATTTATGTTGTAATTAAAATGGATAATTGTAAGAAATGCAGTGATTTAAATTATGGAGAAAAAAATATAATTTGACAATCGAATTTTCCTTTTCTTATTTCTATGTGTAGGAGACTAGTATGCATTGTTACTCTATTTATTGAATTAGATCAACCAGTCAATTCAAGCTGCCTGGTTATTTGATTTAATCTGTATTAACAAAAATTTAAAAGTTATCAATGTTTTACTCTGACTCTAGATATATTTTATAGTTCACCGAAACAAAAAAAATATATCTTTCTTATCAAATTGATAAAGCTTGTAATTAAGGTAAAATCATTTTTTAAGAGGATTTATTAAGTATTGTAAGATTGATTGAGGATAAATTGATATACACATATTTTTTTCACAATTAAATAACCTTGTTGCTCTAGAAAGAAAAAGATTGTATATTTTTTTATTCAGAGCTTTTTTAACTTTTTTATTATTATTTGGGCGATAAAACTATGCCTAAGCCTTTTAGAGCAAAAATAACATTAAAGTTACACATGAGGTTTTTTATATTATTTTTTTTTAACAGTTGGATTACCACTAAAGTAAAAAAATTTATAAGCATGATTTCAAGGATATTTTTGGGTTCTCCTAGGAGTTGTTTAGTAACTTTTAAAACATAAATATTTTTTTAAAAAAGCTGCTAACGTATATTTCAGATCGTATAGTGGTCCTCATGTCATTTAGGTGGCGTGTGCGAGACCGTTCAATTACTAAATTCTATCATCCAATGTGGCGTTAGCATCAGTGTATTGTCCTTTTTCTACCAGTATGACACGTGCTTGTGGTGGAGCCATGGTTGGCCTTCAATAATCTTTTTTTCCCTCTCTTTTTCCTTTTTTGGCCTAGAAATTTGCACAGTCCATCCAAAAAATAATTGTGTCCTTCAATTTATATTTCTATAAGTTTTGACCTTCATTCTTTTAATTACTCTTTATTTTGCTTTTGATGCTTTTTAAATTTTATTTTTTTTCAATTTCATCCCTGTAAAATTTATTTAAGTTGATTTTTGTATTCAATTTGGTTCTTATTCTTTTTTTGTGTTTTATCATTTTCTTGATTTATTAATCTTTCAATTTCATTCATGATCATTTTATTGCATTCATTTTTTTATCCAATTTTGGTCCCTTTTTTTATTGCTATTTTTCATTTATCTTTTTTCCAATCTTGCCCCTTATTATCTTATTTTATTTAGCTTTTTATACCACTTGGATTTTTATTCTTTTGATTATTATTTTTGTATAATTTTTTTAATTTAGTCCCCAATTATTTTTTTAATTTAGTTTTTTATACCAGATTTTGTCCTTATTGTTTGATTTTAAAATTGTTTTTTTAATTGGAAAATTTACTTTGTTATTTTTTTTTGTGTCTACCTTTCTATTGGGAAATCTTAGTCTCGTAACATTGGTTCGATTTAAGTTCATTTTTTTGTTTTTTTATTAAAAATTGATTTTTTCCTCAAATTCATCATTGGACATTTTGGTTATTAGGTCTTGAAGTTCATTATTTGTTTCACTTTTCTTTTTGTTGGGTTAGTTTGATCTCGTATCCCAAGTAACGAGTTAGTAAAGTTGATTCAGGTTTTTTCCCTGGACAATTTTGTTAATTAGTTTTATTTTTGCAATTTTATCATCTGACATTACATTATTGGCCTTTGAGCTTTGTGATTATTTTGCTTCTTTTTTTTGTGGGGTTATCTTATGTGAAGATTAATCAAGTTAACTCGAGTTATCTTGGTTTTTTTTTCAAATTTTTTTATTTAACTTTGATTGTTTTTTAAAGTATAGTTCTTTTTTTCTCGATCTTATATCCCAAGTAATAGGTTAGTGGAGTTTCTTTTCTTGACAAGTTATTCTTTGAAATTGATGTTTTGTTTTCATTTTTATCATTTGTCATTAGATTATTGGCCCTCGAGCTTTGTGATTTTTTTGCTTTTCTTGCTACGGGGTTAACCCGGGTGCGAATTAGTCAAGTTAACCATAGTTATCTTGGATTTATTTTAATATTTTTTTATTTAACTTTGATCTTTTTTTTATATAGATTCTTCTTTTGAAAGTCTTTTTTTTTTCTTGACTTTTTTTTTTAAAAAAAGATTGTTTTTTTAGTTCCATCATTTAACATTAGATTATTGCCCTTTGAGCTTTGTTATTTTTTTTTTGTAAGGTTATCACGAGTGCAGATTTGTTAAGATAATGCAAGTTAGCTCGAGTTTTTTTTTAATATTTTTTTTTATTAAACTTAGATCTTTTTTGCTAGGTCTTTATTTTGAGAATTTTTTTTTATCTCGATCTCATATCAGGGATGGTTGGTTTGTCAAATTAACCCGAGTTGACTCGGGTTTTCTTTGACGCTATCTTTTAAAAATTGATTTTTTTTTATTATTTGATATTATGTTATTAAGCCTTGAACTTTGTGATTTTTTTCCTCTTTTTTTTTTTGCAGATTTCTCTCCATCAAACATCATAGGTCACGTGTTAATTAAGTTAATTCGGGTTGATTCAAGTTATCATTACCTTGTATGTTAGGAAAAATTTAACCCGGTTCACAATCTAGCGCGAACCACCATCTAGTATTTTAAGCGAAAATAGTTAAACTAACAAACACATAGTACTTATTAAAATATATCAACTCATATTTGTTTTTGTAAAATCAAATTATCTCGAGCATATGATAAACCATAAAAAGACTAAATGTCTCATTCATAAAAAATACTATAAAAATTTATAATATAAAAAATAATATTTTTTCAATATTAATAATAATATTTTCTTTTCAAATTTATTAATTATTTTATTAATAATATTAATTATAATAAAACTAATAATATTAATAATACAAATAATAATATTTTTATTATAATATTATTAATTATAATAAAAATAATAATATTTATAACATAAATGATAATATTTTTAATATTCATACGATTAATTATAATAAAAATAATAAAATTTATAACACAAATAATTATATTAAGAATATTTATAACATAAATAATAATATTTTTTATATCAATACTTTGAGTTACAATAAAAATAATAATATTTATAACACAAATAATAATATTTTTTTATAGAAACACTTTGAATTATAAAAATAAAAAAAAATATTTATAACACAAATTATTATATTAAAAAACCTAAGAATATTTAGAACACAAATTATTTGGATCCTAATGAGGATCCATGCGAATTAGGTCCCAAGACATGAACCATGAACCATTAGAACTGGATCATACGCAGGATCCATTACCATTGGGTCCTGTGCAAGCCCATTAGACTTGGGTCTTGCGCAGGACCCACACGAATTGGGTCCTGACAAAGGCTTATTATCATTATGTCCTAAAAGTATAAATTATTGTTTTTATTGTTATTAATAAATTTTAAATAAAATATTATTACCACCAAAGAAAAACGATATAGTTGATTTGAAGGATAAAATTAAAATTATTATTAATATTATTATTAGTATTTGTGCTACAAATATTTTTATTTTTATTATAATTGAAGGTATTAATATTAAAAATAGTACTATTTGTATTATAAATATTTTAAAAAACAAATAATACTATTTTTTTAAAATGGTATTAAAAAAATATTTGTGTTTATAACCATGTGGGTTCAAATTTTTTTTTTAAAGTTTTATAGTTTTTAATTTTATATTTGAAATCAAATTCATGTTTTTTTTCTCTAACAATAACAAAGTCTTAGCACCTTGTTTTTTTTTTTAAAGACAAAAAAAAAACCCTAACCGAATGGTTAAAAACAGATGTGAATAAACAACATATTCTAAGATTGAAGCATGTAGTAGATTTCGTTAATTCCAAAATAAGATTTAATATTTTTACTGCATGGTGCAAGGTTTAACATAGCTAGAAGACACAATACATAGAATAATAATGTATGCTGTTGTATTCCACCAACACACCAAACAATAAAAACATTAATACAAATGCTTCATGATTCAGCAAATGAAAATGAGCAAGTGCGTCTAAAGTTTTTTTTAATGCAAAAGTAAGCAATAAGATGTAGCTTTTTTAGCAGTTGTATCAACATACATGTTGGCTTAGGCCTTGCAATCCTGCACAACCTCATAACATGCATGTTATTGTCTTTATAAATTCTATAAAGCCAATACTGTTATATTGGTGGAACAATACCTTTGATTTGGACCCAAGCGGGGTTGGGCATGGGTCTCTCGTTGCCCATACCCAAAGGGAGATGAGTGTTATGTCTAGTTGTGCACTCTGGGCATGCCAACCTCAGCATCACCTACGCGCTTCGGTCTACCCTGCACATAGCTAGGGTAGCCCAAGTGACAGGGGTCACTGCGTGGGGCGTAGGTTCCAAACGAATTGGATACTGATGAAAATCCATTATTATTAGGTCTTGATGCAAAACTCATTTGAAGAGTAAAAATAGAAATTATTATGTTTATTATCATTATTATCATTAATAACTTTGAAATAAAATATTATTACCACCAGATAAAAACTATATAGTTGATTTGAAGGATAAAATTAAAAATTATTATTATTATTTGTGTCATAAATATTGTTATTTTTATTATAATTGAAGGTATTAATATTAAAAATATTATTATTTGTGTTATAAATATTACTATTTCTATTATAGTTCAAAGCATTAATATAAAAAATATTATTATTTGTGGTATGAATATTATTATTTGTGGTACAAATATTTTTATTTTTATTATAATTAAAAGTAATAATATTTATTTTTATTTTAGTTCAAAGTATTAATATAAAAAATATTATTATTTGTATCAATACTAAAAATAATATTATTTGTGGTATAAATATTATTATTTGCGGTACAAATATTTTTTTATTATTATAATTGAAAGAATTAATATTAAAAATAATATTATTTGTGTTCTTAATATTATGATTTTTATTATAATTCAAAGTAATAATATCGATAATACTATTATTTGGGATATAAATATTATCATTTTTATTGTAATTGAACTAATAATATTTAGAACACAATTACAATATGTTTGATATTAATACTTTTAAATATAATAATAATATTTATAAGAGGAATAATTATATTTAGAAACTCAAGATTCAATAGCCTTAGGTCAAAGGACCCATGAAAATTGGGTCATGACGCATGACAAATTAGCCTTGGGCACAGGGCAAGCCAACCCTAGCACCATATCGGGTTTGAGCCAGCGTATAGGCAAGGCAGCCCAAGCACCAGGTCTCGTCACGTGGAGCGTGAGTCTGGCAGTGCGCCCTGGGCAAGGCAGTCCAAGCGCCAGGTGTTCCCACGTGGGGGCGCGGGCCTAGCTCATGCTCAAGGCAAGGGCAAGCCAGCCCCAGGGCCACGTGATGCTCGGGTCTGGATGTGTGCCCTGGGTAAGGGCAAGCCAACCCTAATGCCACGTTGTGCTTGTGTCTGGCTGTGTGTCCCGGGCAAGGCAGCCCCAGTGCAAGGGCAGACAACCCAAGCGCCAAGTGTCCCAACGTGGGGGCGCGAGCCTAGCTCCCACCCAGGGCAAGGGCAAGCCAACCCCAGTGTCATGTGGCGCTCGAGTGCGCAAGAACAGGTCAGACCAAACGCCAGATGTCCTCACGTGAGGGCACGGGCATAGCTAACGCCTAGGGCAACCTCACCAAAACTTGAAGTGATCATTTTCTCCCCAATCATCCCTTCAATGCCAAATGCATCTGTAATAGCCCAGCCCAACATATCATACATTGTCCGCTTTGGGCCTTACCGTCCTCACGATTTTGTTCTTGGTGATGCGAGTCCAACTCTGAGCCTGACGCTCCAAAACGCGTACAACATGTTAGTAACTGACACTACTAATAAGGCCAGCTACCAAACCCTCACCCGCCGATGTGGGATATTATAACATCCCAGTGAAAAGACAACCCCACCCTCTCCCCCGCTGCCTTTGCAACTCTTTGTGGCAAGGGTTGAGGTGCCATTATATTGCTACAATTCATAATATTTTGAGTTTAGGTAAACAGTAAGAGAGATATTGAGCCCTTTTAGTATATTGTATAATATTTTTTTTATTCACATTTACTACACTGATATCAAATGTTTGATAAAGGTGAGTATTTATAAGTAAATTCTCACTTTAGATAATTTTTCATTGGTTTGGGTTTTTTAATTCAAAATTTCTTTATTGCATATATTTTAAACACATACCACGTGATTTAACAAAACTGGATGAAAAGAAAAAAAAACCTTAACGAGATAAAAAGGTAGAATTCATATTTTTTTTTATAAACTTAAAATATTTTAAAATAAAATAAAAAAAGAATAAAACATCTCGTCTTTATCAGCTAAATACATAGATCTTTCAACTAACGTAAATGAACAAAAGAACATAAATTATAATACATGTAGTTATTGAATAACATAATCTATAATTTTTATTTATAAAAAGCATAATCCATAAGAGTTAAGAAATAGAAAAGCAATGATATGTATGTTTTTACTCTAATCTTATTTTTTAAAAATTATTTTTTTTTATTTTAAATTTTATTTTAAATATTTTTATATCATTTTAACATACTAATATTAAAAATAAATTTTAAAAAATAAAAAATAGATTATTTTAATATATTTTGAAATGATTTTTGTTTATAAATATTTTAAAATGATTTTTTTAAATTATTTTTAACATTATTATATTAAAATAATTTTAAAATATATGAAATAATTTTAAACAATTTGTTTTTTAAAATTTAGTGAACACAGTTCAAAACAGGATCTATGTACATTTCTTTCGTTAACCAGAAACACTGGACTCGTTTTCCAATCTGGGCTTACCCACGCCTATATATATATAGACACGCCCACGGTCTTCCTCTGTCGTCCTCTCCTTGTCCTCTGGCAATCTGCGTAACTATCAAGCGAAGTTGACAGTAGCTATAGCTAAAGCAAACCCTAAACAATGGCGGAGCCAAAAACCAAATACGATCGCCAACTCAGGTACTACTTTCTACTTATCTTCACTTCAAGCTTCAATTTCCCCTTAAATTTTTATTTTGGAAATTGTGTTTAGGATATGGGGTGAGCAAGGACAGACTGCCCTAGAAAAAGCCAGCATTTGTTTGCTTAATTGCGGTCCTACCGGTTCCGAGACACTGAAAAATCTTGTACTTGGTGGAGTTGGATCCATCACTGTGATTGATGGGTCTAAAGTTGAACTGGGTGACCTTGGAAATAATTTCATGGGTATACTTTCTTTTTCTTTATTTCTTTCTTTCTTGTCGTGCTTTGCTTTGCTTTCTCTTATTTGTGATGGTGGTTGGTAGTGGATGAATCATGTGTTGGGCAATCCAAGGCGAAATGTGTGTGCACGTTTCTTCAAGAGTTGAATGATGCTGTTAAAGCCAAGTTCATAGAAGAGTATCCTGAGGCATTGATTGACTCTAATCCCTCCTTCTTTTCGCAGTTTACGCTTGTTGTAGCTACTCAGGTATTGAATTTTGATGTCTATAGTAGGGTAATTGTGCATTCTTGATGGAATACCGTGCTATAGGATATTGAGCTTGCTCTTGTCGCTATGATTGTATGTTCGTGTTACTTTGTTTTGGATATAAAATAAATATGCCGATGTTTGCGTGTGGTTTTGTAAAGTGGTGATGGTATCCTAATGATGGGATTTTTGCCCCATTTTTGCTCTTTTTTTAAAAAAATTCTTGCATAGTCTTTCCTCATTGTCTCAGCATCTGAAAACAAATTACATGTATTTCATGATTGAAAATTCTGATTTGCCATTTCTCAAGACAGTTTTCTGTTATCTTAATTCTTTCTGTGCTATGACTTTGATGGGTGATTTCTGATATCACTTGCAGTTGGCTGAAGACTCTATGGTGAAGCTTGATAAAATCTGCAGGGAGGCAAATGTTTTGTTAATTTTTGCACGCTCCTATGGCCTTACTGGGTTTGTCAGAAATAGTGTGAAGGTGATTTTTTTTGTTACTTCATCATGATTGAAATTGCTCTAACCATCTTGACGTTCCAGAAACTGAGGATTAAACTGCATTGAGGCACTGAATGGATGACCTACTCGGTTACTTTGTGGCTACATCATTATTTAATTTTCTCTGATTCATTGTTTTGGACATTTCCATCTCTTTCATAAGTTGATGGCAAAAGAGTACTGGAATTCTCTCTAGGGAGTTGTGTAGGGGAAGGGAAAGCTGGTGAGCCAAAATCGGAAGAATATAAAAACTGAAATGGGCATCACTTGTAACAATTTTTAGCATATCAACTATCAAGTCTGGAAATTGCTTTCCATGTATCTAGGTGTTCCAAAATTGAATTTTCATTTTCTGAGGCAGGAACATGCAGTGATTGAGTCAAAGCCTGATCATTTCTTGGATGACCTACGGTTAAATAACCCATGGCCTGAGCTCAAAAGGTACATATAGCTTTGTCTTTGAATCTATTTTTACTTGATATTTTGGAATGCACATGTGTATCTTATACCAGTAGACTACTGCTTACTCTAGTGAATTGAAGAAATTTATTACTCCCTCTGTCCCATTCTATTAGTCTACTATTGGATTTCCAGCTATTAATTAAACAGCATTTACTGCTCTCTCTACTGTGCATATGCTAAAAAATAACTCTGCTTTGGAAAATGTAGAATTCCATATAATTTGAAATTTAGATGTAAATCCTCAAAAAATCGAGGATAAGATAGGAAAATAATATTTTTTTGCGTACTTATTTAGAAAGTGCACAAATATTATGGGACATCTTTTAAAAGGAGGCAAGATAGGAAAATAATATTTTTTACATGTACTTTATTTAGAAAGCAGACAAATATTAGGGGAAATCTCTAAAAAAGAGACATGGACAAACAAAGTGGGATGAAGTATCTTTCTTCCCAGTCTCACTTTATGTTGTACCTAGAGAACATGCTCCCATTTGTAATAAACATCCTTCGTTTTTTGGTTGGAGCTTAAAGCATACATGCTGTATTCTACTTAAGTTCTTATGCGATATTTACATATGATAGGTTTGCAGAAAGTATTGATTTAAAGGTGGCAGATCCTGTTGCCCATAAGCACACACCTTATGTTGTCATTCTTGTCAAGATGGCTGAGGAGTGGGCCAAAGCTCATGGTGGTGCCCTGCCATCAACTAGGGATGAGAAGAAAGAATTCAAGGTTTACAATTTAGTTTACAAGTCTACCTGTAACACTTTCTTCCTATTTCTGTCTGTTAATGCCATTTACTTTGGGGTTTGAATCGTTAGGAGCTCTTAAAAGCAGGAATGGTTGCAATTGATGAAGACAACTATAAAGAAGCTATTGAGGCCTCCTTTAAAGTCTTTGCTCCTCGAGGAATCAGTGAGTATAAAGTATTCAGAAGAATGGGTTTGAAATTTTTGGAGAATGATATTCCTGTAGAAACTTGTTGGTTATTGATAGAAGTAGAGCATTTTTGTTATGCTCACTTGTTCATTCTTCATATTAGGTAAAGCATAAATGTCTAATAGAAGAATTTTACGTTTTACCATAAAGGAAAGAAAAAGGTTGCATGCACACTTGTGTTGCTTGGAGGATCAGCAATTGGTCATATATTTCCATGAAACTCATCTGTCCTACCCTGTAGGATGGATGCTTGCCTTATATAACAGAATGAGTTAACAATAAATTATCTGTCACGTTACCCCCTTATCCTCATAATTGATTCAGTTTTCTTGCACTTTCTTTTTTTATCCTGACTGATTCTATATTATTCTAACACAGTCAATATGCAAGTAGCTTTTTAATCTATTTCCACGGGGATCATTCTGGCATTGAAATTAATATGATGTTTGTGGTGGACATTAAGAATATAACTGTAAAAGAAAAAAAAAGGGAAAGAAAGGAAAAATAGAAAAAAATATTAACAATATTGTTTAGTTCCTTGTGAATGGTGGCTTTGTTCTCTCTAATGTTGCCTCTCTCTGTTTTTGGTATCCTAGGTTCTGATCTGCTGCAGATAATCCATGACAGCTGCAGTGAAGTTGATTCTAATTCATCTGACTTTTGGGTGATGGTTGCTGCATTGAAGGTTAGGCATTACAATCTGACTTTGATCTTTGATATCATAGCTCACACTTGTTTTCCAATTGTTAACTGACAGTGGTTAAAGTGCAATTCACTTGTATTGCAGTCTGTAAAATGATGCTTTTAGGATTATATCATGAATGGATTGACAAGCTTGTTGTGGACTTCAGGGAAACTGAAATTGGCCAAATGTGTATCATGGTGGATAATTTTACTATTGGAAAAATTTAGATCACTAATCTTTGTTTCTTTGGAAGCCCATTCTCTTTAAGGGAGCATCATGTTTATATTATTTCTAAACTATTAGTTTGGACAAAAGTCTGGGGTAAACTCTGGATGTCTAGAAGTTATGCCTTCTCTTTAGAGGTTCTTTGCAATCATTTGATCAGGCACTATGCATGGAAGTTTGCTCATGAATTTTCACTTTAGAAAGAAAGTAATAGGACTATTAGAGGTTTGGGTTTCATGGTAGATGGGCTTGCCATAGATTCTTTCTTTTCAGTCTTTGTGCACAAGTTCTGAAGGGGTGGACAATTTTTTTCAAGCTTTAATGTGCATCTTACATTCATCTCACTTTCTTGTCTTCTTTCTCCGCTTTTTCAGTGTCCAATTGGAGTCTGTGAGACACGTTCTCCTATTATGTATGGATAGGATCTAGTTTGATGATAACATTAAGATCTATCACACTCCATGCTTGAGATTTTGATTTCTTGAAGTGGGCCTTCACACTCCATGGCTTGCCATAGATTCTTTCTTTTCAGTCTTTGTGCACAAGTTCTGAAGGGGTGGACAATTTTTTTCAAGCTTTAATGTGCATCTTACATCCATCTCACTTTCTTGTCTTCTTTCTCCGCTTTTTCAGTGTCCAATTGGAGTCTGTGAGACATGTTCTCCTATTATGTATGGATAGGATCTAGTTTGATGATAACATTAAGATCTATCACACTCCATGCTTGAGATTTTGATTTCTTGAAGTGGGCCTTCACATTCTTAGGAGTTCATTGTGAATGAAGGTGGAGGGGAGGCGCCTCTTGAAGGTTCAATACCAGATATGACATCTTCAACTGAGTTAGTGACTAAGCCTATCTGGGTTGATAATCTTTCATAGCAGGTTAAATTATGAAAATAAAAGGAAGATATAAATGGAATATCAACTCTTTTGCAGGCTTTATGTAAATTTGCAGAAGATCTACCTAGCAAAAGCAGAGGCTGATTTTCTTGTTATTCAGCAAAGAGTTAAGAGTATTTTGAAGAGAATTGGTAGAGATCCAGATAGCATCTCAAAGGCAATGATTAAAAGCTTCTGTAAAAATGCAAGAAAACTAAAGGTAAGTTCATATATTATGTTTTATTTTCTGTTTGTCTGTAATTGATTGTGTGCATCTCCTCTTGAGGTGACTGCTTATCTTTCAGATATTTGTTTGTCTAAGTACCTAGGCTGAAGTGCCTTTATCCTTACATTATGATTCATGATTATTAAGCTAACTAAAATTTTATGTTTCTCCCTCTTATCAGAATGAACATGTTCACCATTAACTACCCATTTATATTCAACTAATTTCAAGGAATTGTTGAAGTGATAGCATATGGACTCTCACCTATGTGTTATCGTTGAGTTATGTAACTTTTGGAATGTTACCCAGTAAGACAATTCAGTTGAGATCACTGGAAAAGCATATTTTTTTCGTGTCCCAAAAACATCCTCTTCTAGACATGCAACTATGTCATTATAACATAATAGAGGCTTGATATTGTTCCTCTTTGAGATGGATTATATTGTTCTTAGATAAGGTGTGTTTGTGAGCATTTTAAAACTCTTCTTTGTAGGTTTGCAGGTATCGACTTATTGAAGATGAGTTCAGCAATCCTGCAGTACCGGAGGTACAGAAGTATTTAACTGATGAGGAATACAGGTGAGTTTCACCTTATGGTTTACAATTCAGATAGCATTGTCTTGCAACAATCCTGTTTCCCTGGCATGAGAAGATTTTTGAGAATGATTCTCTGATTAATTTCTGTCTTGTACATCTATATAATATGAAGGGAAGCATTAAAATGAGATTTCAAAAATATAAATAATATCCTTATAACTGTTATCAAAACTATCTCCTGTATTCAAGGAAAATATTATGTTGGTGGCTCTATGAAAAATTATCACCATTTTTTATGTGTTACGAAAAACAGTAACATATTAGTTATAATAATCTCTTTTTGTTTGATTGTTTTTAATTATTTTTTTTTGAGTTCATGAAATTTATTTTTCTCACAAATTCATTTGTCATTCTTGATAAAAATTTTTTTATCAATAAATAATAATTTTGTACAGTTATTTTATTTTGTCTAAAATTTGTTTATTATTGTTGCTGTTGTAGTTGTCCTCAAACCACAAGTTACTAGTAGTATTTTGTGTAAAGAAATCTAATGATAAACAAGCAAAGTTTTGTTTACAAATTACAATAATGATTAAAAAGACGGAATAGTTTGAAAGATTTGAGGAGAATAAAATGGTGGTATGTGCTTTATTGATAAAGTTCGTTTTCTATTAAATTACCTTTTATTTGAAGAGCCATGTGCTAAAAAACACAAAGTACCTAGCACAAAAGCTTGTGGTCTTTTAATGCCGGATGCCTTGAACATAGACAAAAAGTTATTTAATGTAAAATCACAGTTGTGTTGCAGCTGTTAAAGCATCAAAATTCACGTGTCTCAGCAAAACACATGAATTGAGCAGAATTCACATGCATTATTCACTCCAAACATTACAATTGTTGGAATCCCATATTATGGGAAATCTGATTCGCCAACTATCTTGGAGAATTTCAATATGGATCACAACTGCTACGTGTTTTTTTTAATTAAAAGAATAATTTTTTGTCTGAGTTTTACATCAGAACACAAATGAACTGTATATTAGACTAGTTGAGAGGAATTTGTTTGGCTCAGAACCTTTGATTTTCTTTGAACTTGAGTTGCAGTGTTGCCATGGGGTTTTACATCCTGCTTCGAGCTGTTGACCGCTTTTCTGCTAATTATAATAGTTTCCCTGGGCAATTTGAAGGGTAACATATGAGAATACTTCCTGCTACTCTTTTTCCAAAAAGCCATTGTATTCTTCTACTAAACTGTGATCTGCTTTAACATTGGTGTCATGTAGGGAAATGGACGAGGATATATCTCGATTGAAAACTGCAGTTGTTGGTCTACTTAACGACTTGGGTTGCAATGGCTCAACTGTAACTGAGGACCTTATCAATGAAATGTGCCGGTTTGGTGCTTCTGAACTCCATGCAGTTGCTGCCTTTATTGGGGGAATTGCATCACAAGAAGTGATCAAGGTGCTATATATATCTATCCCTAGTACACAACGTGCTTTTATCTTTGCCAATATAGTGTCACATTTAAGTTTTTCTTGATCAAAATTGTGTTTCAAGAATACCTCCATGATATCTCAAATTTTGATCTTCTTCACAGCTCATAACAAAACAATTTGTTCCCATGGTGGGAACTTTCATATTCAACGGCATTGATCAGAAGTCTCAACTATTGGTACTGTAGAATGCTTCGAAGGAACAGGCAAGCTCTTGCCCTTCCCCTTAGCGCAACAATCAAAATAAAAATTTCTGTTAAGACTTGTACTCACTCCTTTTGGTTTCTAATTGCAGGCCAACATTTCACAGGATACAATGGAGCAGTAGACCTTTTGCAGGTAAAGAGCTTTATTACATCATTTAGTGGAAGCGGTCTTTACACATTGTCGAGAGACGTGTGGGGATGCAGATGCAGAGAGTTCTGGTGATATTCAAGTTGTGTGACATTATTGATGTATAACTTGGCTTGGAAAGAAAGTGAAAATGGTAGAAAAGAAAATGAAAGGTCATTGGTAAAGCTCTCACCTTTCCTTGGCCAAAGAGGGCAACAGTGGTAACGTGATTGATGAGTGGCTTTCATTTAAAACAAGGGTAATCCGTTCTCTCTGCCTTACCCTTTACAACTCTTTTTGTGTGAACTTCTGTAAGAGATGCCTGGCTTGTTCCAGCACACTGCTTAAGTAGCAGTTTGTACCAAAATCCACTTTGCTAAGAGTTAAAGGTATTGGAGATTTTTACTTTGCTAAGAGTTAACTTAGAATGAATTACTTTCATTTGTCAAAACAAATTATAATTTTCTCTAATCTAGAAACCTCCCTGAAATAGAAAAGACCTAAAACTAATTATAGTGGTGCAAATTGCTGGATTTTTCATTTCCTAGACCATCTTTGATTTCGTGGACCAATTAAGTCTCGGTCAGATTTATGGGCACTCAACAAAAGGATAGAACTAGCATGGTTTAGACCATTTCGTCAAAAAAAAAAAAAAAACCCCTTTTGGGCATCACTAACGTCAATTTATCACTTGTAATTTCTATCTCAAAACGATTGAAAGTTCGGGAAAATCAAAAGAGAGAAAACTCAATGATATAAGCATGAATGAAAGGAAGATTTACAAGTTTATGATTATGACTCGAGGAAAGAAAGAAGGACATCACTCAATAGGATTGAAGATTTTTCAATGTTGGAAAATTGTACTTAATTGATTGAATTTGAAAATACATGTGTTCATTTGACCAAATTGATAATAAAAGGGCTTTCTTTATGAATTAATGAAAATATATAGTGCAAATAACGGGTTACTTTAGCCTTAAGCGGAGGCATTATTCATACACTACAAGGTTTAATCCCGTACCTTTTAAAACTTTTCGTGTATAAAAAGGTTAAATTAATCCTTAAATCTTCTTCCTGCTAATTGCAAATATTCTAGAGATTGCTTATCTCAAGGTCCTCGGGAATATGAATTGAAGTCGATATTTAAAAAAATATATATTAAGATGATAATATATTAGATTGATTAAAATTTTATAATTTAATTTGTCAAATTTGTAAATCGAATTATAGATTTCATTAAGTTTAATAACTTTAAAAATTATTTTTTATTTAATCATATGATAATAAAATTAGAACATCAACTCAATGTTGAAACATTTGTTTGAGACTTCGGTAACTTTATAAAAAAAAATAAAATAAAAAACTATGAAGTTTAATTTTCAACGAATCCAAGTCAACCTGTCAAACACGCGATTTGGGTCATGGACTTCACTAGGTTTAATAATGTTTATTTTTTTAAAAAAAATAGATGTTTGTAAAATTAAGCACCAACCAAATATTGGGATGTTTATTTGAGGTTGCAATAACTTCATAAAAATCAAACCGAAACAAACTATGAAGACCAATTTAAAATCAATCAAATGTTGAATGATAAAATTAAAAAACAAATCAATGAAAAAAATTCAATAAAAACTCAATGTTAAATGATGAAATTAAAAATAATAAAAACAAAACAAAGCCAAGCTCATTGGCATGGGCCTTAAAAAAAAAAAGCCAAGGCCCATGCTTTTTTTTTTAAATGGGCGATGTCATCTATTGGGTTGTTTGTCCAGGCCATAGTGGTTGGAAAATTAAGAAAGGCTGGCATAAAAATTCATTTTCACTCAAAAATACTTTAGAAACGCTATAAAAACTTTCATTAACCACTTACTAATCTCAAAACACCTTAAAATCACTCAAAAAGACAAAAATCAATCGAATAAAAAAAATCCAAATATAATCCAACCTTCTTTTCCAAGCATGTTTATGAAAACAAGCATTATTATCGAATGGAACTCGCTAACATTAAAAACAAGTTTAGTCGCTAGTTTTTTCTTTTATTTTTTTAAACCAAGCAACAGGCTACCTGCAATGACAGGTGACATGTCGTCTATTGAACTGTTGCCTAGAATCCAACCACCACTATGGTGGCTGAAAAATTAGTGAGGGGGAGTTTGGTCTAAAAATTTATTTCATCCCTTTTCACCTAAAAACACTATAAAAACCTCCATGAATCACTTTCTAACCCCAAAACACCCAACAATCATTTAAAAAGATAAAATTAATCAAATAAAAAAAATAATCAAAACGGACCTTGATCTACATTTCTCGCATGTTTATAGTGAAGAACCACAACATCAAACCCCCTCATCGAATGAAATTTAATGGCAAATCTTTTTTTGGTGGTTAGATTATGACTAACTGACAACTTCATTGTTTTCCGATAAATTTCTCTCTTTTCTCTTAAATTCAGGGGCTAAAAAATAAATAAAATGAGATTTCAAACCAAAATAAAAATTCTAAAAACTTTGAGATTATACATACCTTTTCACCGTGTTTTATATCATGGCTCTCTAACTTTAAATTTTATTTTGTTTACTACAATTAAAAACTTTATCTCATGGAATTAGGTTACGAAAAAAACTAAATCAAAAGAAAAAAAAACTGAAGTTGAAATTGAAAGAGAGAGGAAAGATGCTTCTATATGAACAATGAAATATCATAAGAAAGTCTACCTTTTTTTTTATTATTATTAACATGGATGTCTGGGCTAGCTTGCGCGTACCTCGATTTATCTCACGAGCCCTGAAGTTAACAACTATGTAAGCCTTCAATGACTCTAAGGTTTATGAGACTCGAACTGGTGACCTTTAGGGAGCAAACCTAGACCTGACCAGTTGATCTACACCCCTAAAGATTAAGTCTAGCTTTTTTTAGTTGTATTAGTAATTAGTAATTTTTTAATTTAAATATTTGCTTCTGTCCTTTGTTTTTTTTTTTTTATTTAATCAAGAAGTAGAAAGCGGGTATTGAATAATAATTAGACATGTCGAATGTTTGATTTAACAATGTGTTTATAAATAAAATCATTAATTGTTTTTTTAAAATAATTGTTTCGAAAATAATTTGAATTAGAATTCCTAGTAGCCAATTATCCTAGCTTTCACTGAGCGTCTTATTAAAACTTAGTTTTTGAATGCAAAAATAAATAAATTATGAGCATTTTTTTTAGTTTGAAGAACTTTTTTTTATTATTGTAAACAAAACAGTTTACACATGTAAATTGATTAAATTTATAAACAAAATTTGTGCAAAAAAACTAAAAAACAAAATTTAAGTAAAAAATTACAAATCATGAGGGGTTGTAAAAAAAATGCATGATAATTTTATATAAAAAAAACTATAATTTTATTTTTATAAATAATATTTTTTATATTTTTTAAATTTAACTTATTTTTATAAAATTTAATAAAAACAAAAAAGATGAAATAATTTAATAACATATAGGAACTCAATCCAACCATTTTCATAGTTATAAAACTCAAGTTGAATTACAAGTTATGTGAATTAATTAAAAAATCAAAATAATATTATTTCATTTAAATAGAAATTAAAACAACATTGTTTTAATTATATTTTTAAAATCAAATCAAGTCTCACTTGTAGATTAACTGGATCAACTCATTAAATCCGATTTAAATCAGGTCCTAAGTTGACCCTAAGTTGACGAGCGGACCAGTACAATAACAATGCTCTTTTCTTTTGGTAGAGGGACTTGATAAAACATTTTCTAGACGTGTGGGGATGGGACTAATACGGGTGTAAACCCTGTTTTTATCATCCATAATCACAATCCAAAGGTGTAACATATTCGAAACATCAACTTAAACATGATATATAACCAGAACACCAACAATCATGCGCATATAAAAAACACAGCCTAACATATCAAAACATCAACTTAAACATGATGAGTTTGTTTGGCAGTGTGGTTGCGGGTGCTTTTCAAATAACTTTTCATGCTAAAATATATGCCAATGATGTTTTTTCATTTTTTAAAAATCATTTTTGACATCAGCACATCAAAACGATCCAAAACGTACAAATCATATTAAATTTTAGCAAAAAAAAAAAATCAAATTTTTTAGGAACTCGGGTTGAACCGCGTTCCCAAATACTACCGATATATCATCAGAACACCAACAATCATGCATATATAAAAAAACATAGCCTGAGCACACATACATGCAAAATCATGAATAAGAACAACCTAAACATGCATATCTAAAACAGAAAAAAATATAAAAGCATGCTAAACACGGATATTCCAATAATCATAGAAAGGAAATTAAAAATGGTTTTTATTGCATCTAGTTTTATACCATGTCAATGGCAACAAGAAATGAAAGAATAGAAATTTAATTCTGATCAACAAATGAAAATACGAATTTGGGGAAGAAAATTTGATACCCACAGGAAGCTTCTACTTTCATTGTTGGTATTCTACAGCCGATGGGGAATCTGTTCAGGTGTCAGCAGCAGGTGCTTTATTGGTAGGATTGTACACGCTAAATTCACCAAAGTCTCTTCTGCCACTGGCAAAAACAGCGTACATAGTCAAATCCTTGAACAAATAAACAAAAGTTCAGTATCTAATACATTTTGTGAAGTTGCTAAACACATGCAAGTGTACCAACAAATATGCAACTTGTACAGCAACTAAAGATGCCCAATAGAAATAGCCATTTTTCTTATTGGGGTTAGTTTAAGAAAATCAGCTAGCAACTGCAACTAGGTTGTAGGTCATCATAAAATTCAGAACTCTGAAACTGCAATCTAATTATATATAGACAAGGTCAGCAGATGCTAGATATCTACAGAGACAACATGGCATTTCATGCACAATTTGAGGTGATTGTACATTAGCACTTGCTATCTTGCCAGCACAAGTCATTGACACTGTCCAGGTTGACTTAGAAATCAGCAGTCAGTACAACTTTCTGGTTGCAAAGTTTGGTTTCTGTATAGATATTAAGTTGGTGCTGGTGCTACTGGAATTGGCAATGTCTAGGTGAGAGAGATGGGAAGCGAAGCAATAATGGTAAAGTTGAGGCAAGGAAAATTCTTGATATAACACGCCTTTATTTGGACATCTATGGACCTGTGGCATCTAAACCTTATAAAGATTAGATTGAACTACGTTAAACAAAATGCTTCTTGAGCATAGCATATTTCTAGAGACACGTGCATAACAAGGCTATTTACCTGTGCATTACATCCCAGCCGGCAGGTAAGAAACGAGGATGAACTGCTTCAACAAAAACTTGTCTCCATCTCTGACAAAATTGCCGAATGCCATCCTCACCATATTCCTCTAATATATGATCCACAACTTGTTTTCCGTGTGGTCCATGTCCTAACAGAGATAATTTCGAATTATTTTTATGTGGAGCACTTTCATCATTTCTAGCTGTTCCATTTGAGGGGCCTCCTTCGCAATTATCATCATCGATTCCAGCATATTCATCTTTTGTATCAGAAGCTTCATTTTCATCTGAATTCATTTCCTTGTTAGAAATAGTATCTTTTACCATGAAGTAGTCTAGTTCTTTTGTACCTGTTGATTCCATTTCAGTAGTTTCTAAACCATCTTTAGTAACAGCCTTTTCCAGTGAATTTCCGGTGGCAGATACAGCCATGGTATAAGCTGCACCCATCTGTTCTTTGTCCAAAAGGATAACCTCAGTAGAATGTTTTGATGAAAACCTTCTCTTCTTCTCAAATCGCCTTCTTTCATGAGGACTCATGCCAACCAGCAGAGCTCTTTCCAAATCTTCCTCGGATATCTCCCTTCCTCCATAATATTGCATCACAATCTATAAACAGCAGAATTAAATCCCATGAGAAGGTTAAAATCCCCACAAACACCAATGAGTAACCAGAAGCAACATAGTGTACCACGATTGCATGTTGATACCATGCACTAATACTGATGATATACATTTTTTTCATCATAAACAAGAATGTATAAGTAACTTTTAAGACCTGACCTGATAAGTTCAACAGGAAAAAAAATATTCTCATGATCATAAAAGAAAATGAGAATGTGCAATCAGATTCAAAGCATCATTATCCTAGCTCCAAGAAGGTAGAGACATTATTTCCTATTAAACATTGCAAGCCTACTTTGAAATTATAAACTCAATTTTTATACACCATTTGCATCAAGGCTTCACAAATGTAAATGGTTGGGAGGTTTTCTTTGCTACAGAGATTTGGGTTCAATGAACTTTGTCCCACCATGATCAGGGTTATTTTCACTGTCATCCGGTAATAAGAAATTCTAACCCATCTGTGATTCACAGTAAGGTGCAACATTAATATAAGAATACATGGGCAGAAAATGGTGCAGTAATTCTCGTCCACCATCAGATATTTAGCAACTATCTATGGGCACCGGACCTGACATTCTTCTTATTGCTGGAAAGTGTTTTCCTGGACCTGACTTTCTCATGTTTGGCTACATTGTGGAAAACTGGTAAACGTAATTCACTTTCCAGTCGAAAAACACAAGTTTTAGGTGGAGGAAAGTGTTTTCCAGTTTAAAAGAGTGCAAAACACTTTCCATGAAGGATCCAAATCAAGGGTCCATGTACAGTTATTTTGATGTTTCAACTCTGAGTTAATCACAACACAACAAGCTATCATTGACGATATCGGAGTGAGACAACATGAAATCTGAACAAATAACAGCGGAGGCAGAAGTGTTTGCCAATCCCACTGAATATTTACGGTGCTCTAAACACCCAAATATCTTAGTCTAAAGGCCAGAAAAAACCCAATCCACAGCAATTATCCAGACAATAATACAACCTTAAAAATTCCACTCTATCAATAGAAACAGAAGCAAAAAAGGCACTTCTCCAAAGATACTACAATCATTTCATCTCCCAACCTTTGTCAAGGCAAATCAACAGTTTTTTTTCATCCTTTTATTCTTCTTTCCACTTGTACTATATACTTATCCTAAAAACTTGTACTTCTAACATTATCACTCAGTTCAAATCAAAAGTAACTGCAAATTTCTCCTAATATAAAAGAATAACATCTTTGTCAATGGAGAACCTCTATCTCTTGAAAGTTCACTAGCATGCAATTTATTTATTTTTACTTAGATATGAAGAACACCATCGTAAAACATAAAAGGTCACAGTCAGCACTTATGGATGTGCCCACTTGAGCATAGACAAATAGGATACCAGGATGTTGGTTCTTCCAACTTAGACACAGAATACTGATTTCAGATGATCCACATAGCATATAAGGAATGTCAATACAAATGAAAGCTGAAAAATTCCAATAGTCTTGTATCTTAATGATGCTAAACTCTAGCCTTGCAATTTTCTGTGGCCTCATTCATTGTTATATAATCTACTTTTTAAAGGCAAAGTAGACTACCATGGAGATTATTTGTTCTTGGAATGCCCAAACATACCCAACATAATCATATTTGTCACTCTTTTAAAATGAAGTCATAGGAGTAGCCTACCCAACTACAGAAGATCATAAAAAAATGACACTCAATTCATCAAATACACCCCCCAAAACCAATGATATTGTGTACTCACCTGTGTCAGTTCTTCACGGCGCTTGAGTGGCATTCTTTGTCCATGGCGTAAAAGAGCCATAGCAGCTGTGCGCAAATGTAATGGAGATACCCCTGTCTCCTCAACATTCATTACTGATGAAGATGACTCACTTATAACTGGAATTTCTTTAGAATCAACTACTTTACGAACGAAAAGTGGAATTCCAAATTCTTTAGCAACCTGTTTTTTGTACTTTTCAGCAGCAGCATGAGCAAGTTCATGGCAGTCCACACAAAGGAGGACAATATCATGAGAACGATGACTTTTCAAATGCTCAGGGAAGTGCATTCTATAACAAGAGGGGATTATTCGATAGCGCAAGTAATGACTTCCTTCACCACAGCCAACACATATATTTTTCTTACTTTGGATATAAAAATCATTCCCTTCATCCTCTGGAAGACCTTTTGGTTCAAAAAGAAGCATTATGGCAAGAGCATCATCATCAACAAGTTTTGCCAGATCTCGACGGAGATACCTACAAGACAATAACATGATCCTATTATGTGCAACACATTTTGTAACTGGACAAAAGACAAAAAGAAAAAACTAAGTCGACTGACCATTCAAGCTTTCTCCGATCACAATAACAAAGCAACCGCCCATCATTTGCATAGATCCTACAGTTATGATACACTGGAGATTTACAGGAGAACTTTTGAACAAATAGTTCTCTTGAAGCCTTCCGAGCAACTTGCTTTGAATTTATAACCGGACTCTGTTTGGAAACTAATCTATTTTTCATTATTAGGTCACAGTTAATCAGTAATGCATAGTTATAAACAGACAATGGACAACTCCCATTGGGACCCAGGCAATTTTGAAGAATTTGAAGGAGAACTTCATCAGCGTTGCTTTTTTTGTCCTTGATCAAGTAATAGAGATCATCCAAATGACTGCAAACAACAGGGGATGGAGATGGGAGAGAAGAATTTAAATTCACATTTTCCACATTCAAATCAGCTTCTGCTATGGTGTCAAATATTTCTTCAGGAGTTGTGGGAACTTTGACTGCAAGAGAGACAATAGCCTGATCTGATAACACATATCTCAAGCTCTCATCATGAACACGAGCCTGAAAGGAAGTCCGAACACACAGTAAGATTAAACAATGAAAAATTCACTATGCAACATTACTTCACTATGACAAGGAATACAATGGGTGCAGAAACAAATAATTAACTGAAAAAATGGGAAGGCAAAAAAATGACATGCTTCATCAAAAGAAACTCATGTGAAATTAGCACATCTAACACAAAGAAGAACGTGTAAGAGGACAAAATGAATTGGAACCATTAGTAATAAAAATACATCAAATTCGCATTGCTGTTCTTTGATGAGCAAAAGATAAAGGTAAGTGTGATGAAGCATTGACACCAATAATTTGATAAGTCAAATCATTATTACTATCATCAGTATTAGACAAATGTAATTCAGAAAGAAGGTAGACTAAGGCAGGGAAAATGGCAAAAGGGAAGATGGTAAAGAGCCAAGGAGTCAAGTCATGAGTCCAGTTCACAATCAGAGCTGATTAGTACTTTCCTGTCTTGATCTCAAAAGAATCCAGTAACATGTAGTTTAGATCATTATATTAATGCTGATACAATATGAGACATGTAAAACGCTACTATCTTGTTCAGGCCTAAAATATAAACCATTGAACTTGGCACTGATAGCGATAGGCCAAGGAAAATTACTTATGAGAGGTCCACACAAGCAATTATGATCCTCAACATGAGTTTTGCATCCTTTCAACCTGCATGGTACTTCCATGAGCAAAAGCATGTCAAACTGTGACAAATATTCTATTTGGCAATACTTGTATGTTATAACATGAAAAATGACACGGAAAGATTTTATTTTCCTCAATCAGATTGTCAGTGAAGATCAACAGAAGCCAACAAATTCAGAAGGTGCTTTGTTCTTGTAGTTACAGTTTCTATGGACAGTTAAATGGTATACCACAGGTTCTACATACATGTCTATAGGTGATTTCTTCACACAGGTTGATTATTGATGAAACAAAAATTCATTTTCTCAATTGAATAACTACAGATGTGTGATTGCCTATCACTAAAATTAGGTTCAGGTTATAATATGCAATAAAGGCAGTACATTATTTTTATCCCTAATATCCAGTACAGGATAAAGGTTTTTGATTTTTGTTTTTTCAAAATACAATGAAGTTCCCTCGGGAATAAAATTTCTGAAAATGTTACAAGTTACAACTAACCATTAGATCCCTCCATGTGCAAAAACATCTCACAAGATCCTGAAAATAAGTGGTTTTTTAACATTAGTAACAATGTGAAGGTCATTCATAATGGCCTATGCTAATAAACATATGTAAAGGAGAGCACCTGTGTCTCATATGAAATTGATGACCCTCTTTGACCATTCAAATGACGGGAAAAAATTGATGATGCAGCAGACTCACCAGGAAACGCTTCAACCTCTTTAGCATAGAGTTGAAGACAAATCATGTTTGAACGACGTCTAGCCTCCAGAACAAAATCGAATTTGTCATTGGGACAGTTTGAGTTATCTGATACATTGATATATTTAGCAACTTGATGCTACAAGAAACAGCTGATGCATGATTTAAATGGTCTGTAACTTGAAAATATATTTTTAACCATGAACAATTCTCTAACATGTGTATGCTGGTTCCAACTTTAATTAGTTTTTCTCTGCTAATGTGTCCCCTAAAAATTTGAAGGAAAAAAATTTCCAACTTCACTAGACATAGTAAATTTCCTCCTTCCCTAATGTGGCACATATCTACATAGTTTTTGAAACTTATTTTAGTATACCTAATGCACACACGATGTACACTCCAAGGTGACAGAATTAACATCATAGAGCCAGCAAAGTACTACAGGTACTTGTGACAAATTTTCCTAATGACATGTGGGAATTTGATTTTTTGTACTTGAGGCTGATTTGTAACAAAGCCCATCTTCCTAAATTAACACTGAAAAAGGCCAGTAGGGTCGTAATCCATGTTCTATTCAGGGGTAATTGCATTATAAACCCTCCCACTCAATTGACATAGAAGTTCATATCCAGCTCCAAAGTTGAAGCAAAAACCTGGTGTTATATGATAAAAAACAAGATGATAGAAAAAAAAAATTGTTAGAAAGAGAGAATTAGAAACACTGTTAAGTTCAAAAAAGATTCAAGCTAAATAGAGAGTTAATTGTGTGTGCAGGCGTGTTAGGTGTATTGCAAATACGTATACAACAGGTTAAATTATACCACATTAGGTAGGTAGGAAATTTCCTATTTCTAGGGAGGTAGGAAATCTTTGTCCAATTATGAATGTCAAAAGTAAGCCTTTGTGTGAATATTCCTGGTAGATGCAAACCCTACCCCTCTTTCCCCACCTGAAACAGAACTACCTGGTGACTGGCATTTGCTGTTTTGGGTATTGATTATTTCTACAGTTCATATGATGCAACCCTTCCATTTTGCTTTAATATCTACATCGATAGAAACTAAACGTAAAATGATAGGTGATCACAATTAAATACATACCTCTGTCCTGTAGTTTGAGCTCAGCTATTAAACAACCTGCAATATATAGTAGATAGTGTGCATCTGTTTGAGCATACTCTAGCATTTCTGCTGATAGTGGGCGTTGCCTCCAATCTTCACGCTACATTTTAGTAGACAATACACTAATCATATATGCTTTGATATAAGCAATGATATAAACTAGAGTTGGAACTACTGAACATGCATTTTCCATGCTACACAGAAGTATTCAAACAAGGAAACGGTAACTCAATTCCCTTAAGCGAACCAAAAAGCCTCATCAAAAGCAGGAAACTGGATAAATTACTAACAGTCCCAAACCCAAACCTGTAGCAATTTGTTTGTGGCTACACCACAATAAGTTTCAAGCAAGTATGCTAATGATTTCTGAGGTTTTGACAACACTTCGCACGCCTGCATAAACATGGCAGGAAAACAAATCAAGAAACAAACAAAATTTTACAGAACACGCATTGCCAATAACCAATCACGATAAACACCAACACTGACCTTCGCAGTATCAAACAAATTAACAACATATATATGGAAGTCTCTCTGCAGCCAGAGAACATCGTTATCTGCCCCGTGAAACACCTAGGTCACCAACAATAATTACATAAAACATCAATCCCATTAACCACTTGATAATTAGAAATAATTACAATCAGTTTACCTTACAAATAGTTGGATCAGCGAAAACAGGGGCAAGAACACCCATTACATCATGTAATGCAATCGTATCCACCAAATAATCTTCGTTTCGAGTAGATATCTGAAATGTTTTTAAGCATATCATTAAAACGTTATTAACAAAATGAAATTTTTATTAAGTAATTAATTAATTAACCTGAATTAGAGCAGTGAAACCGAGAAAAGAGCGGAGGCTATGCTGCTCCGTATCGACAGCAAAAACCTTGTGTTTGCTCAATGTATGAGCTAAGTCTTTCAATTGAGTTTCCGTCTCGATCCAAACATAAGAGAAAAATTCACTCATTTTCTGATGATCACTATAACAGTCTTCGAACGACTCAGGATTTTCTATCAAAGCTTTAATCTCCGCTTCATATGGATGCAAATTCGATGAGCTCGCTGCTTCGACAATGCAAAAAAGTAGAAAAAATTCAAAATAATTTTTTTCAAAAAAAAAGACAGAGAAGGAAAGGGCGGTTACCTAATAACACCTACCATGGAGATTTAAGTGCTTGAATTGAGAGAAGGAGTTATCAAGCAAGACGCGTTTGAAAGAAAGCTGTGGTTTCTGGTGGGATTGTAAGTAGCACGATGAGCTTTGTTTTTGCTGCTGCTGCTGCTTTCGTCGTCTCCGGCGGTAATGCTTGGAGGAGGAGGTTACTAGGAAAATAACAGAAGAGAGTGCTGCTAGAGAAGCGATGGTCAATGCTGCGATTTTTAATTTGTCCTTGTATTCCATCCTTCTTTTCTGCGTCTTCTGCTGCTTCGTGAGCGAGCGCTGTTGGAGAGTGGAAATGGAGTTAAGGTGGTTTTTCTGGCGGCTTCGGTTGGGGTTTGATTGATTATTGGGCTTATGTTTTAAGGCCTTTTAAAGATTGTTTATGCTTAGGCCCACATGATACAAATATCAGATCCAATCAAAGAAGTCACCGGAAAACTGAGCTATCAAGTGGATCCAAAGTTATCCAAGTACATTTTTATTATTAAAAAACTTATTTTCTTATTAACATGGCGAGCCATTTGGAAACTTTTGGCCTCAAAAAATTTAAATTTTTTTTTATAAAAAAATTATATATATATATATATTTTGAATCATTTTGATGTATTAATTTAAAAATAATTTTTAAAAAATAAAAAAATATCATTTTGATGCATTTCGACATGAAAAATTCTTTGAAAAATAACTGGAACTACACTGACTAACAAGCCCAGTTAAATCATTCGTTCTAAACCATTATGATTTTTTTATGTTTTTATGTTTTTTTAAGGAATTAAATTCATTGTAATTTAATCATTGTAGTTTAATTAATCACTCCTTTTGGGTTTCATAAACTATATATTTATCTGCGTCCATCAATTGATCTGCATTGCTTGTATGTGTTAGCTTTAATGATTTATTTATTTTCGTGTATTTTGATGCAAACAGCCTGTGAGAATCTCCGTCAATGCTGTATGGGGTCTCAAAATTAGTTTGAGAAAGGTAGCTGAGAAATATTATGGATGTTTTGCTTGAACTATTGCCGCCTTCTAGAGTTGATTTTCGAGCTGAAGTAGTAATGGCAAGAGCATAGCCAAAGACTGAGATGTGTCTAGGGTAGGAAATTTAAGAGAATAATTTCGTTTATTTTTTTATTGCAAGTGCATTATTTGCCTTGCCCTTGTTTGATTTTATAAGTTCAATTAAATTTTTAATTTATTTATTAAAAAATATTATTTCAGTATTTTTCTATTAATTAGATTCAAGCTAAACTTGATAGATAAGTTGTCGGATTAATAAGTTAAACCGAGTTTTATAATATCTTTAGCATAGATTCTTGATTTTGCAAATCCAAAGATTGTCTATTGAAAAGTAGCATAAATAAAATTCAGCATTTGAAAAATCAAATTTCAAGAAAAGAGCTAACCTTAAAAAGTGTAGCTCAATTAATCAGATTCTAGGTCTGTTCTCTAAATATCACTAGTTCGAGTCTTACAAACTTCAAGGCCACTGGAAACTTACATTATCATTAACTTCAGGGTATGTAGGATTAATCGAGTTACATGCAAGTTAATCCACGCACCCATGTTAATAAAAAAAACAATTCAAGAAAAGGGCCACAAGAAATGGGAGTCAAGTTGTTCTCAAGCCCGAATTGTCACAATTCCAGTCTCCATTAATCTGGGGAGCACAAAAAGCAGTGTGCCTCCACAGAGTGCTCGGAGGCATTGTGTCCCATTGAGCGTCCACACCACACCTTAAAGCTGGAGCCTGGGTTCACAGAATGGCAAACACCACACCATAAAGCTGGAGCCTGGGTTCACAGAAAGGCAAACACCACATGCTACATGTGGTCATGGCCAGTGTGGGGTGCGAACTGCTAAGGGCTGCCTGAGTTGGTCACCAAAGTTGGCATTTATGAAGGCCCAGTAAGATGGACCCTGAGACATAATGACTTTGATGGGTATGCTAGAGAATGGAAATTTGAAAGGAATGAGAGTGCGTTTGCTGACATGTATGGAAGTACAGTAGTACTTATTTTTTAAAATATTTTTATTTAAAAATATATTAAAATTTATTTTTAATATCAGTATATTAAAATAATTTAAAAATATAAAAAATATATTTAAACAAAAAAAAATTAAAATTTCATAAAACACAATTTGCGTCCAAACATGCCTTACCTAGTTTAAATTTTAGAATCTCCAAACAATATGAAGAATGGCTTTTATCGCTTTCCCTACATTGTGTGTTTTCCCCGTAAATGTTTTTTATATGAAAAAATTATTTTTTATATTTTTGTATTATTTTAATATATTGATGTAAAAAATAATTTTTTAAAAATAATAAAAATATTATTTTAATATATTTTCAAGTAAATAATAATTTAAAAAATAATTGATACCACGCTACTAAATATCCCGAAATATTTGAGGATTTCACATTAACTATAGTCTTTTTTTTCTCTTTTGAGTGTTATTTGTGTGAAAATGAGTTTTCTTTCTTGTTATTTGAAAGGGATCCATATCTATTGACAACTAAAGTTTTTCATCAAGGAAGTTTGGGAGTGCAACCCCTTCCCATTTATCTATATTATATATATAAAAAAATCATCTAGATGTGTGATTTTTTATTTAAAAAGATCCTAGTTTAAAATAATCTAATCAGAAAAATATAAAAGCTTTATTTATCGTCTATAAAAATGCTAAATGTTGTTTAAAAAACTAAGATTCATCACTTTTATGAAAGTTTTGTCAAATCATTTGTTTTTTATAACAAGTTTTAATTTTCATATTTTTTTATTAATATTAAAAAGATCCTAGTTTAAAATAATCTAATCAGAAAAATATAAAAGCTTTATTTATCGTCTATGAAAATGCTAAATGTTGTTTAAAAAACTAAGATTCATCACTTTTATGAAAGTTTTGTCAAATCATTTGTTTTTTATAACAAGTTTTAATTTTCATATTTTTTTATTAATATGGGTATTCGAATCAGTTTTTGCATACTTTGACTAATCTCACGAATCCTGAATTAATGATCATATAAGTTTCCAGTGATCTTAAAATTTATAACACTCAAACTGAATAAATGCTTTACTGTTCATGTCTTTTTATTCAAATGAAGTGATATAAAGATACTATTATGTTTTATATTAATTTTATATTAATAAAATTACTGTCTTTCTAAAGAATTATTTATTATTTCTTTTCAAAAATCATTACTAATGCCTTAAAAACAAACTTTTACGCCCTTAATATTATCTTTGTAAATTGTAATGATTATCAACGACTCT
Organism: Populus nigra; assembly: GCF_951802175.1. Taxonomy (NCBI): domain Eukaryota; kingdom Viridiplantae; phylum Streptophyta; class Magnoliopsida; order Malpighiales; family Salicaceae; genus Populus; species Populus nigra. The sequence goes on along the minus strand of NC_084855.1, from coordinate 21,844,169 downwards.
TTTTTAACCTCACGTCGAACATTACCTCAAAAAGATAAGGAAAAAGTGGTGAAGTCTTGTGTTCAGGTTGGATCTGGCACATCCATATTATAAATGAAAAATAAAATATCTTTAATATTTTTTTTAAAAATAAAGTTTAAATTATTAACTGCAATGATATCACGCACGATTATGAACTCCTAAAACGACAACCACATTTGACCGACTTTATATGGCTAGCTAGGGAAAAAGGAAATTAACAAAGGACACCTGCTGTTATCAAGCAGATTTCTACCTCTACAGTAGGTTCATTGTTTGTGCCGTGCAGCCTTTCTGGGTAATTGTTAGCAGTATAAACTATAGTCATAATTTAGTGTTATTGACATTTCGATTTTCACTCTTAATTGATTAAAATCCCATCGAGACTTGGTTTAAGATTGAGATTATGTTAGAAAATAATATAAATTATATCTTTAAGTTTGAGCTTTTACATTGAAATGATTCTTTAACATGCTATCAGAGTCTTGATAATCAAGTGGTCACAAGTTCGAATCTCACTATCTCCATTTATTTGATAAAAATTAAGTAAAGGTAATCTGGACTTGTGTAAGTTTCAAGCTCAAAGAGCTTTAACTTAAGGGGATATGTTAAAAAATAATATAAATCAAATTCTATAACCTCACCTAAAGTTTAAGCTATTGCGTTGAATTGGTTTTTTGACATGGTATTCGAGTCTTGATGACCAAGCGATCACAAGTTCGAATCTCTCCATCCTTATTTATTTGATAAAAATTAAGCACAAGGTAATTTGAGCTTATGCAAGTTTTAAGTCCAAATGACTTTCACTTGAAGGGGTGTGTTAGAGAATAATATAAATCATATCTTGGAGCTTCACCTAAAGCTTAAGCTATGATTGAGATGGTTCTTTTGACAGATTATGGGTTGGGCATGTTAATTCATTAATTAACAAATTAACATATATTTATTGATTTATTTAATAAAATGACACTATTCTGAATAAAAATTATGAAATTATTAGTTGAGTTTTTCCTGAATTACGAGTAATTTAATGAATTATCTTGGATTAACCAAATTGACTCCCTAAATAATGTAAAAGTAAACACAACTTAGATGAAGTCCCGAATCAATATTTCACCGATTATCCTACTAAGTCGTTTAGATTTGATAATAATGATGAAAAATTCTCAAGCTAAGATTATCCATAGAAAATTTTCAAGAGTGTTTGATAGGGGTGAGGAGGAAGGTCAAATATGAGGATACAACAAAGGATGAGAAAGGAACCCTGCCTATCTCCTACGCTGAATCCGACACACACATAGAAATTCTCTGCGCCCATATACATATTTTTCCACGTAGAGCAACATCTCTTTTCTAAGCCAATTGCACAACACTAGTATCCTGCCCAGCATACTAGCCTATCTCCTACGCTTAATCCGACAATGACTAGCCAGCATCTCCACCAATAGAATAGTAAAGTATCATTGCAAATGGCATCACCAATATCTCTATTAATGATGGCACAATAATACTTAAGGTGCGTTTGAAAATACAATGTAAATTGTGTTTTTTAAAATTTTTAATTTCTTTTGTTTAAAATAAATTTTTATATATTTATTTTTTAATGTTAAAAATAATTTTAAAAAAATAAAAAAACTTTATTTAATATATTTTTAAGTAAAAAATATTTTAAATTACCTCTACTATCATAATCCAAACTAAGAAAGAATAAAAGTGATTCATAACTGTACAAGTTACAAAACACAAATCTCAAACTTTGAGCTTGTTTGAGATTGTAATTGCGGTTTTTTTTAAAGTGTTTTTTTATGCTGAAATGCATTAAAATAATTTTTTTTATTTTTTAAAAATTATTTTTGAAATCATCATATCATTCAAAACATACTAAAAAATTATTTTTAATAAAAAAAATTAAAACTTTTACAAATATAAATTTATCCGTGTTTCGAAACACTTCTACCCACACATTCCTCCTATATTTCCTGGCATAAAAATCAGAGTGGGTCCCTTTTTTGAACACGAGACTTGTTTTTGTATGGAATCTTGTGGGTCCGCAGTGAAGCCTAGTAATTCCATTAGTGAAGACGTAGCTATGAAAATCCAAATTTTTGGCTTAAGTTTTTCACAATTTCATCACCACCAATGTTTGAACTCCCCCACTGTAATTATTAACTCAACTCAGACTAAATTAGTCAACCCAGTAACTTTTTAATTCAAAAACCTTGTTGAAGTCAAGTTCTATATTAAATTATATAAAAATTGACATAGTAGAATCTAATAATTTATTGATTTGAAGACTTGATTCATGTTAAGTTTCAAGTTAAACTAAGTGAGAATTGGCTTAATTAAATCTCGTTAACATAGTAAATTCATCAATAACATAACTTCATTGATTTAGTTGAAAACTGATTTGATTTTTTTATTTTTATAGAAAAATAATTTTTTAAATTCTAAAATAATATTATTTAAAATTAATCCAAATCAATTTAAATTGATTGACCCAACATGTAACCCAAGAATCATGGAAAAGCTAGATTTTATAAATATGACCATAAGACAACATCTAAACGCTGAGTATCATCAAAAGTTTGTTTAGTATTTCACTCTTCCTTTCTTTAATGTTGTTTAATAACTTTAAAAATATCTTCTCTCGTTATTCGCTCCATTAAAGCCAACCAATGCGGGAGAGACAAATCTTAATTAAGGTAAAATCCAATAATACATGTTTCCAATATATTAAAAATAAAACAAACCCAAAATTTCACGTGAATGCCAACAAGATATTCGAATCTACTCGAGGTTTGAATCTCTGTACAAAAAGAAAGAAGGAAAGCACATGACTCTCTTATCATCCAAACAAGACTTATGATATATATATATATATATATATATATATATATATATATATATATATATATATATATATATATTAATTGAGGAGATGAAGAAATTGCCGTCTTGCAAACAAAAGCGGTGTCCAGTCCACGGATATATAATGGGTGCCAGGAGGATGGATGCCACTTTTTTAGTTGAAGAAGTAACATCGTTTTATTGCATGCTAACCAAATCATGGCACGTGTCAGGCTTAGCTTGTGAAGTGGGCCCTTTTCCATGTAGATTCTTACAGGCTTCACGTGAGCCAAAGTGCAGTATGTCACATGATTGATGGACAGGGGAAGGTTGCCTTCCCAACAAGAACTCACCACCTGTCAAGCTGCTAGATCCAATCACGTGTACTTGATTATGCTTTTTGCTAATTTCCTTTTGCTTTTTTGCACTTTCTAATTGAAGACACTTCTGCAGCTCTACTCTCGGATTAAAATCTTGTTTTGTTTTTTAATTTTTTTATTTAAAATAATATTTTTTTATTTAAAAAATAATTAATTTACCTGAGTTGATCTTTCTGTCCCATGATAAAGCTCGAATCACAGGAGAAGAAAGATTTTAATAACTTTGCTCCTGCTTAGATTCTTGCAAATTATATTATGATGGCAATAATCTGGACGTGGTTTTCTTTTGCTTGCATTAAAAAAATATTGTCAATATTATTATTCATAGTAGATGGAATGTTTGGACTGAACATATGTTGTGTTTTAAACAAAATACAGCTCGTGCATGTTTAGTAAAACAAACATGATTTATTATTCATGATCTTCATTATTTACTGTGTTTGCAATGCAGGATATGAAAAAACAACCTAGGACTGTTTTTGTTGCAAACTGTGTTACAATACAATAACTAGAGGCGTGCCTTGCAGAATAGCAGAAACAAAGGAAAAGGAAGTTAACTAGCTCTTTCCTTTTATCTTTCCCTTTCCCTTCTCCTTCTCCTGCACTTCCATGTCTTTATTGTTCTGCTACGTGAACAGTGGAGACTGCACTGTTAACGTTGAAGAACAATGGAGAGCAGCTCCTTCACCACCGTCCTGGGCTGCCGCCTCTTCTCCTTCTCCTTTCTCTTCTCCTTTTTTTTCTGCACTTCTCCATGTCTCTACTGTTCTGCTACATGAACAGTGGAGATTGAATTAATTCATTCTCCATTGTTTACGTGAACAATGGAGAGCAGCTCCATTATTAATGAGTCGGACCGGGTCCAGCCCAAACCTAAATGCATTGAACCGGGTGTGACCCAGTAAATTAAAAAATTCAAAATTTTTTCTCAGATATTGTGTTTTATTTGAAAAATTAATGTTTAACATGATTTAATTGTACTACATAATTACATTTGAAGAAGATCATATGATGACGTAGCATTTGTAGAATTTGATCACAATCTCAATTTTGTTCATGATGATATTTTACCTGATGTTATTGCATGCTCAGGAAACCATGGAAACTGTAGTCCTTATTGGATAGATTTCATACGTGATGAAATTGCACATAATTTAATGCAACAATAAAACTGGGCCCCACTTAATTTCTGCGTTAGCAACGCAGAAAAGGAAAAGCAGCCATTTCTTATTTTTTTTCACTGTTCACGTTAATTGCACTGTTCAATGAACAATGCAATTAACATGAACAGTGCAAGTGATGCACTGTTCACTTGCACTGCGTGGACATTTTTTTTTTTTAGTGTGTTAAGTTTTTTTTTTGTCAATTTTTTTAACATTTTTTTTTAAAAAAACTAGTTTGGAGTGAATTTTATACATGATAATATTTTATCTAATTTTATTACACGCTAAAAAATTATGAAAACTGTAGTTCTTGTCGGATAAATTTTGTACGTAATGGAATTGTAGATAGTTTAATAGAACAAATGATTTATTTCATGATGTTACCGCAATAATTAAATCCACAATATTTAAATTAAAAACCATCAATATTAATATATATTTTTTAAAATTATTTTATAACCTCAATTTCAAAAACATTTTTAACTAAACACATTAAACTACTTTTTCTTCAACCTCATTTTCAACCACAGTTTTAACCAAACACCTATTTTTTCAAACCAACCACAACTAAAAGTACTTTTTATAAAACAACTTTTTTCAAACCACAACCACAACAGCTACCGCAATACCAAACACACTCGTAATAGCAGTAGTTAAATCGATAATATTTCAATTAAAAACCAATTAATATATGTATTTTTTAATTATTTTATAATCTCAATTTGAAAAATATTCTTTAACCAAACACATTAAACTATTTTTTGTTCAACCTCAATTTCAACCACAGTTTTAACCAAACATTTATTTTTCCAAACCAACTTAACTAAAAGTACTCTTTGTAAAACAATTTTTTTCAAACCACAATCACAATAGGTACTACAATACCAAACCCTAATATCCCTTCAATTGCTTTAGGTAATGTTTGGGAACGCGGTTCAACCGGCGTTCCTAAAAAATTTGAAATTTGTTTTTTTTACTAAAATGTAATATGGTTTGTACTTTTTGGATCGTTTTGATGTGTTGATGTTAAAAATAATTTTTAAAAAATGAAAAAAATCATTGGCATGCATTTTGGCACGAAAAATTATTTGAAAAGCACCCACAACCACACTGTCAAACACGCTCTTAATTTGCTGTCATGGTTGATATTTCAATGAAATTAGTAACTAAAATTAAAAAGAAATTGAAAATAAGCGTTCAACCCAGAATATTACGATTGCAAGTTGATTAATTCACGAATTTGACAATTGCCACAATGTAAAGAAGTAAACTTGCTGCTAATTTTATGGCTGAATAGAGCAATATTCTCAGTCATGCGACCAAAAGTCTTTTGCTAAGAAATTCAAGCTGTCCTAGCCCTCGGCTCCTAGATGGTGTGTGTGTGTGTGACCATCATGTATTATAGGAAAACTTATTTCTAGAGACTCGAAAAGATTGTTTATCACCAAGGATATAGCCGAATTCAATCATGAAACTAGATGGTTTATATATATATATATATATATATATATATATATATATATATATATATATATATATATATATATATATATATATTAAAATAATATTTTTTTATTTTTAAAAAATTATTTTTGATATTAGCACATCAAAACAATTTTAAAAAATAAAAAAATAAATTTAAACAAAAATAAATTTTAAAATTTTAGAAAAACATTTGGGATGTAATTTCAAATGGCTTAAAAACTACTTAGGCAACCCACCACAAACATTTGTAGATGAATCAATTTCAACAAAACAAATGATTTGATCTCTCTCGTTTAGCATGAAATTCTCTTGAATTAATAAAATAATTTTGTGTGTGTAAGGATTTCAAAGAACATGTCATATGACTGGTATGGCAGACTTAGTTAAGATACGAAAAACTAATGTTATAATTTATAAAAGTAACGGTGCACTGAGCAAGAAAAATGAGTGCATCTAAAGCGAAGAAAAATATTTTTAAAATATAAAAATAAACTCTTTCTAAATAATTAATAAAAACGAAATATAATATAAAATTAGATGGGTTAGAGAGTATGAGTTTGAGAAGGAGTATTCATACCAATATGCCGGATTTATTTTTGTATTTTAAAAATATATTTTAAAAAAATTGTAATTTTTTAAATTTTGTTTTAAATTAATATTTTTTTATTTTAAATCATTTTTGATATATTAATATTAAAAATAATTTTTAAAAAATAAAAAAATATTATTTTAATATATTTTTAAATAAAAAAATATTTTAAAAAAATAATAACACTAGGCTCGTTAAAAAGTAATTCTAAGGATTAAAATTTCAAAAGCCTGCAATGCTTTCACGTGAATCGTGTACATAGTAGAATTCAATTTTATTTTTGAGACTTACAACTAATAATTTGTATATAATTTGTAAATAAAAAAATATAAAATTAAATGTAATTTAATAAAATTATTATTATTATACATTTTAGTAAATGATATAACATTTTCTTTTAAATTCATCAATTATTTTATTAATAATATTAATTACATACAAAACATAATATTTTTAGTATTAATATTATTAATTATTATAAAAATAAAATTATTTATAACTCCAAAAATAATAATATTTTGAGATTAATACTATTAATTATACTAAAAAAATATTAAGAAAAATATCATAATAATTTTAATATTAATTATACCAAAAAAAATAATATTAAGAGAACAAATAATAATATTTTTGAGATCAACACTATTAATTAGACTAAAAAAATAATAATATTTTTAACACCAATACTATCAATTATATCAAAAAAATATAATAATTCTTTTAATATTAATTATACTAAAAAAATAATATCAACAAAACAAACAATACTATTTTTACTATTAATACTCTAAAAATTAATTATACTAAAAAAAGAATATTAAGAAAACTAATAATAATATTTTTAATACTAATACTTGTAATTATACTAAAAGTGTAGGTAGTCAAAGCACCACGTGGCACTTGGGTTGCACCAAAGAGGAAGCAGACCAAGCACCAAGTGGCGTTGTGCTACTGGCTTGGGTGGTGTAGACAAAGTGTCACATAGGGCTTGGTCTGCCTGCGGCCAGGACCCAATGCTATTTTGGGTCTTACCTTGTCAGGCCCAAAGCTAGCTATGGGTCATGCCTGGCAGAACCCCAGCCAAAACGTCACTTGATGCTTGGACTACAACGTAGAGGAAGCATGCCAAGTGAGCGCTTGGGTTGTCTGCTCTAAGGAGGGAACCTAAGGGCTACGTGTCCCAACGTGGTATTTTTCATAGTAATAGTAGTTTTTTAAAATTTATCAATGATGATAATAATATTTATACTTTTATAAATTTTAATGAAAATAATAATATTTATAATACAAATAATAATATTTTTAGTAGCAATAATATGAATTATTATAAAAATAATATTATTTATAACACCAAATATAATAATATTTTAGAGATTAATACTATTAATTATACTAAAAAAAAATATTAATAGAACAAATAATAAAAGTTTTCAAATCAATACTATTAATTAGACTAAAAAAATAATAATATTTTTAATACCAATACTATTAATTATACAAAAAAAATATATTAAGAAATAATATAATAATAATTTTAATATTATTTATACGAAAAAAATAATATTAACAAAACAAATAATGATATTTTTACCATTAATACTCTAAACATTAATTAAACTAAAAAAAATATTTTTAATACAATTATACTCAAAAGTACAGGTAGCTCAAGTGCCACGTGATGCTTGGCCTGCATCCAAGAGAAAGGAAATCAAGCATCACGCGGTGTTTGGACGTCCTGCCCGTGGATGTGGCAGCCAAAGCGCCACGTGCGCTCTTGGTTTGCCCCAACGCCCAAGACCGAGCAGTCCAAGCGTCAGGTGGCGACGCATGGCGCCCTGGTCTGCTCCCAGCCCAAAGGCTGGACAGACCGAGTGTCAAGGGGCAGCAGCCCTAGGGGGCTTGCCTCCAAACTGTGCCCCTGCCCTTCAGCCCAACCACACCCTTGCCAAACAGTGCAGTCTACAATGAAAGCTCTCACAATGCATCAACAGTGCAGCGCAGTGCAATCCACAGTGAATTCACTAGCAATGAACAATATTCTATGCTATAGTGAAACACTGATTAGTTTTAGTTATAGTTAATTTCTGAAAATTTAAATAAAATATTTAGAGTATAAAAAATTATTTTTTTATAGTATCATTAAATCTAATTAAGTAGTTTGATTTTGAAATTTATCAACTTGATTTCTTGTCTAATTTGTGTTTTGAATTAAATCGCGTGGGAACTGACCTAAAATAAATCATTTAAGTTAACAAATTAAAAGATAACTTGGATAACCAGTAAAAACATGACATAACTTTTAAAAACATTTAAGACAACAATTTTTTTTAATATTGAGATGATGTCAGATTGGATTAACCTTAGTCACCTTGCAACATGGGTCATAGACTTAAACAAGTTTAATAACTTTATTATTTTCTTAAATTATTTTTATTTAATTTTATGATAAAATCAGATGCTTGCAAAATCAAGCATCAACCCTAAAAAAAAAATTATTTGAGATCGTGATAACCATATAAAAAGTAGAAAAAATAAACCACGAATTCCATTTTCCAACCGGTCTAATATCGAAGAAGAGTGAAAAAAAAACACAATTAGAAAAATTAAAGGATCAAAAACTTAAACAAAAACATATCAGGTTTGATGGGTAAACCCGTAAATCAAGTAATTCGGGTCCACTTGTCAAACCTGCAAACCGGGTAATGGACTCCACTAGAATTAATAACTTATATTTTTTTGAAACTATTGTTTATTTAACTATATGATAATAAAAATAGACGATCGTAAAATCAAGCGTCGAATCAATACTGAGATTTTTTTTAAGACTATGATAACCTCATAAAAAGCAAAACAAAATAAATTATGAAACTCAATTCTGAATCAGCCTAACATCGAATGATGAAATAAAAAAAATGATTTTTTAAAGAGAGAAAAGTTAATTTCACCAACCTTTCAAAAATTTAATAAATTATGAAACTCAATTCTGAATCAGCCTATGGACTTTCTAAAATTTAATAACATGTTTTTTTTTTCAAAACTATTTTTTTAACTATATGATTAAAAAAAATAGGTGATCAAATAATCGAGTTCAATTAAAAAAAAAAGAGCACCCTACTAAACCCGTGAATAAGAGCAACCAAGGTTTTCCCGCCAAACTCGTAAACCAAGTCATTGACTTCACACAGTTTAATAACCTACTTTTTTTCAAAATTATTATTTTTATTTAACTAATCTTTTTAGAAAATAGACCATACCACAATGTTGGATATTTTTCTGATCCAACCCGATAATAATTTTGAACAAAAATAAATTTGAATTTTTGTGGAACACAGTTTCAACCGTATTCTCAAACAATTACTTAGCATTATACTTAATTAGAAAAAATCAATACCTCAATAAAACCGTGAACCGGGGCAATCAGGGTTATTTCACCAAACTTGCATACCGGGTCATTGACTCCACAAGGTTTAATAACATTGTTTTTTTCCAAATCAATTTTTATTTAAATTTTTTTAATAAAACAGATCATATCATGGTGTTGGGAATTTTTTTTTATCAATATGATGCTAGGATATTTTTTGATATCATGATAACCTTATATAAAATAAATTCAAATAAATTATCAACTTTAAATCCCTATAAACATATCATATAAGGACTAAATTAAAAAGAAATTCAATAACCGAAGAAAAAAAAGGGGTCAAAATGAAAAAAAAAACATAGTGGATAACTATTGTAACCTCTCAATTCAACTTTTTATTTAACTTAAGTTTTCAATTAGACTATGTAGAAGCTAACCCAGCGTGAGTTAGTCAATTTTAAGGGTCCAAAAACATTATGGATAACCAATAAAAACATTGTATTGCTTTTAAAAAAAAATTCAGGTGGCAACTTTTTAAAAAAATATTGAGACTAAACGAGATTGGATTGACCCCAACCACTCAACAACTCAAGTCATGAACTCCACTAAAATTTAATAACTTTATTTTTTAATAGACTATTTTTATTTAATTATATGATAAAAAATATATGCTTGAAAAATCAAGCATTAACCCTAAAATAGAATTGATGTTTATTTGAGATTGTGATAACCCTATAGAAAGAAAACAAAAGTAAATCATCAAATCTATTTCTCAGTTAATCCAATATTGAAAGATGAAATTAAAAAAATTAAAGGACCAAAAAATTCAGTTTGGTGGGTATATTCGTCAAACCCATGATTCGAGTAACCCAAGTCAACACATTAAACCCATAAACTAGGTCACAAAATCCAATGAGATTAATAACTCTTTTAAAAAATAGTTTTTATTTAGTTATATATAACAAAAATAGATGATCGCAAAATTCAGCATCAATCTAATACCAATATTTTTTTTAGACTGTGATACCCTCATAAAAAAAGTTAATTTTCAATCAACTTAATATTAAAGGATTAAATAAAAAATAATTTTTTTAAAAAAATAAATCTGCTAACCCGAGAATCAGGTCAACCCACCAAACCTGCAAATATTTCCATGGAATTTCTAAAGTTTAATAACATGATTTTTTTTTCAAAACTAATTTTTTTAGTTATATGAAAAAAAAATATAGACAATCATAAAATCAAGTTAAATTAGGGGAAAAAAAAGATACCTTGCTAAATTCGTGAACCAGGACAACCCGAGTTACCCCGCCAAATTTGTAGTTCGGGGTATTGACTCCACAAAGTTTAATAACTTGTTTTTTTCAAAATCATTTTTTATTTAACTAAATGATAAATAAAATAGATGATATTGCGATGCTGAGATACTTTTTCAATACCAACTTGATGCTGGGATATTTTTCCGATACCATAATAACAATATAAAAGAAAAATAAAATAAAATTATTAACTTTAAATTCTAATAAACATATAATATAAGAATTAAATAAAAAAATAAATAACTAAAAAAAACAAAACACAAAATAAATAAAAATTACAAAACATTATTATCTACAATGTGTTTATGAGTGTGGGGAATAGTGTTTTTCCCCGTAACCTTTAGTGTTTGTTTTTTTTTTTTTAACATAATGGCGGAGCCACATTAGAATGGGGAGGGGCCATGGCTCCAATAGGGGCAAGCAATTTAGGTTCGATTCTATTTTCGATTCGAATTGAATTGGAAATTGATTTCGAATCGATTGATTTTGATTGTATCAAGCCAATTCAGTTTCATTGTATGTCAGAAACTGAGACAGGGAGATAAAGGGATGGTATGTTACTACTAGAAACAAAAAGAAGTTGTTAGTAATTTTAAGGGGTGTAGCTCAATTGGTTAGGCTCTAGATTTGCTTTTAGAGGTCACCAGTTCGAGTTTTATAAATTTTAGGATCACTGGATGCTTACATATTCGTTAACTTCAGAGCCCATAAGATTAATGAAAGTGAGCGCAAGTTGGATCGATCACTCACATTATACAAAAAAGAAAAAGGAGTTAGCTAATGAGGTAAAGAAATATGAGATCTTACAAATAAAAAAACAAAATTTCAAAAAGAAGAAGAAGAAAGAATAGCAACAATAACCATCATTTGTAATGATAAAATAAAATAAAATAAAATCAGATTTAATCATAATAACCTAAAATATGCATAATTATACACAAATTCAGTCACTTTTAAGTGCAGAAACTTAAGGCAAAGCAAACGAAATTCGACGGTGAATTATAACAACTTAATGATAGTAATGTTACCAACCAAATCATAATGGGTTATTACTCATTAAAACAATTTTGGAGGCCTCTAAATTAATTAATGCCCACATGAAAAAAAAATCAGATTTTTCCAACATGGAAGACCGATTTTGATTTTTAGAATCAAATAGTCACGAAATTTGTAAGAAATATAGAAAGTGTCCCATATAATATAAGCTATATTTTGAGATTTTATTTAATTAATAATTTTAATTTTTAGATTAAAATAATTTTTTAATATGGTAAAAAAACTTTGATAACCAAATAGTTAAGAGTTCGAATCCTATTATTTTTATTTATTTAATAAAAAAATATAAATATATAAAAATTTCAAACTTAAATAATTTTTATTTGAAAGAATATATTAAAAATAATATAAATAAATTATAACTAATCACTTAAATTATTGAATTAAAATAATATTTTTAGCAGAAACAACGGATGACGATGGAGGCTAGAGAAAACGAGAGATAGACAAGAAACAAAGAGAGATTCGCCGGCAACTTTTGACTTTGATTTAGGTTAGAACTAGAAGAGATGAGAGACAGAGAGAGCTTGGGGCAACTGCTTTTGAGGATTATAATAAAATGTAATATTTATATCTTTTTTTTATTTTTCAATTGAACTGTGAGTCTAATTGAGTTGGTCTAGTTTAATTTAATTCAATTAATTTTATATTTTTAAAATAAAAATAGAATTAGATCGAGTTGTTTTTTGTATTTTTTTAATTGATTAATTTAATTTTTTTGTTTGATTTAATTTTTTAATTAACTTTTAATAATTTTTCAAATTAATCAGTTTCTTAGGTTTTCAAATCATAAGAGCACATGTGCTGTTCAAATCTGAACACCGTCTGATCATTCACTTGTAGAAATTACTTAACCGTGTTCATTTTATTAGTTGCTCGGGCAACGATTGATGATTACATGTAATGGTCATTAATATAGGCATAATGACATTTACATTACAAGTATTGTATAAAATAAGCTATATTTAATAAGTAATTACATTATTAAGAGTAATCATGTAGAGACATAATTATTAAAAAAATTATCATAAAAAATAAGCTGTGATTTTTATAAAATATAAGGACCATTTTTTTCAAATAATTACTAATTTTTAAATAAAAATAAAACATAGGGACTAAAATAAATTCTTGAAAATTATAGGTACTAAAATGAAAGTTCGTCAAAGCCTCCATTACATTATTAGAAGTTTTGTAACCAAATAAATGAAGGTAATAAATCATCCCATTACATTAAATTATTATTTTTTTCATTCTAATATATATTTAATTACATTATATTACATTAAATCATATCATACATACCGTTAGATATCAACAAATATAATTTGTTTATTGACGTATAAAATGAGCATGTGTGTGTATATGTGTGTGGTCGGTAAAGTCTAACCAGATACTTGGATTTATATATATAATATTCATTTTATACACACACTCACACACTAGATACTTTAACCCGTAGTTCATCGCCGGTTAAATATATTTTTTTTTAATAAAATATTTTTTATATAAATTTTTTTAATGTATTTTTATAGTTAAAAAAATTCTAAGTAAAAATAAAAAAAATTGTACATACAACAAATAAATTGAGAACTATATGTATTAATAAAAACACTCATAAATGATAACAAAAAAAATTAGAAAAATTAAGAAATAGATTTATATCAAGATATTTAATCTCATAAAACATGATATTTACCTGATTATATTTACTAAAATTTATTTATGAAAATAGTTTTTTTATTCAATCAAAAGATAAAAAGTAGACACACATATTATATTGATTGAATAAAATAAAATGAAAAAATATTATATAAGGTTGCACATACTAAAAATATTATCTGAAAATAATTTTTTTATTTTAAAAAATAAAGTTTGTCTATACAAATAATTTTAAAAAAATTATAGATAAATCAGAAAAACTTAATAAAAATTAAATGCATAACAAAAAAATAATCACCAATTAAAAGAGGCTCTCTTAACAAAATAAAAAAAAAGTGATATTAATCTAAATATAAATAATTGTTTTGGAAAAACATCATATAAAAGAACCATTAATTTTTTAAAAAAAATAAAACAAAAAAGAAAGGAAAAGTAAAGGCTAAGTGCTACTAGGCTGGCAAGTTAGGCTAGCCTGCCTAGTCTATTTGTTCGGGCCTGCCTAGCAAGCCCACACAACTGAGCCCTTATTTTTTTTCATCTAGAGCAGACGAAATGCCGTTCGCCCCAAATATTTTTTTAAAAAATCAGACGACATGATGTTTGGTTTTGCCCAGTTTCCAGCCATTGTGGTGGCCAGAGAATCAGGGCTTAAAGTTTTTTCACTCAAAAACCTGTTTTTCAAACTATTTTGACTCAAAACACCTAGAAAAAATCTTATGAACCATGATAAACTCATTTGTAGCAAAAAAAACTAAAAAACCATCCCCAAAACCAAAATCAACCGAAAACTAACTCGGGCTCAGATATGTTTTGTCACAAATTTTAAATGTAAAAAAACACCTAATATGAACTCTTCTCATTAAATGAAACTATTTGAAATAAATATCGATCATTTTTGTGATCTAAATCGGTGTCAATAACATCTTTTTCTCTCTATATCGGAATCCAGTGACTTCTCTCAACCAGAGACTATAATATAACAAAAATGAAATTTAATACTAAAATTAAGTTGAAAAAATATTAAGGTATAAAAATTATATTATTTATATTATTTTAAAAGCACGAGAACTAAAGTGTATCTTTCCTAAAATTTCTGACACTCCATTCATATTTGGTGTGACTAAAAAATTAAAAGTGATTGGCCTTCAATTAAGATTAAATTATCTAAAATTAAACTTTAAAAACTAAAATGAATTATTAAAATATACACAATAGGTTTACAATGTTTTTTGTGTGTGAATAGATTTTCACATGCAAAGTTTTTAAAAAGGCTTCTAGTACATTTATATCAAACGCGATTTAGAATACCAAACCTAAAACAATAATTAACTAAAACTTTGGGTTCTTCATTATAGTCATAAACTCAATTTACGATGAATTATTATAATAAAATTATCCTTTTATTCTTGAGTGAAAAAAAAAAAGAAACCTTGAGATTAGGGATGCTTTGGTTTTTTCAATAGCTCACTAATCATTAAAAAATTATTAAGGGATATCTAGGTTTTTTTTATTTTTTTTATAATAAAAATATTTTTTTTACCTCCAAATTAAATTAACAATTCTTAGAGTTGTTGACTAATTTTTTTTTTTACTTTTCATCAACTTTTAAATAATAAAAATACTTCTTTAACCCTGGGATCAAGAAATTTTTAGGTCGTTAGACATTGGTTTTTTTTTTTTCCATTATTCATGTATAATAAAAGTATATTTAGGGGTATATTTTTTTACTTTCACACGGGTCTTCTTGATAATTATTAGGGTCATGGGTGAAGTCTTGGTATTTTCATGTTAACTTTATTTTTCAAAATAAGTTTTACATGACTTTATTTTCATGTTGACTTTATTTTTCAAAAACCTAGGTAACAAGTTTTACATGTCTTTTTAGAACATAAGTTTTTTTTTTTAAAATGTTTTGTTTGTGTTTTATTTTTCAATTTATTATTCTAATTCATTTATATTTTTTTTGTTTTATACAAATGAATTTTATTTTTCAAAATAAAAAATATTCTTTTTAAATAATATTTATGATGTGTTCGGTCTTGCGTAATATTTTTTTTAGGACGTGAGTTTATTCAGTCAGTTTGATTTGTATTTATTTTTTAGGTCACTAATTTTTTTTGTGTGGATTTATCTTTTATTGATTTAAATAAACAAATTCAGTGAACATATTCAAATGAATGTTTTATTTTGTGTAATTAAATATCTTAATCTACTTACATATCTCAGTTTTTTGGATTTCTCTTTTGGTTATTATTAATGATTTTTTTATTTATTTACATAGATATTTATTGATTTATTTAATTAAATATTTGCATAAATTTCTTAATTTATATTTTGAGTTTTGTTATATTAAAATCATATCAAAGTGGTCTGTATATTTAACATTTTTTCGAATTTTTTTTTAATAACCCGCACAAGAACACGATAGCTAATTTGTATATATTAACCGTCCATTAAATTCTCCAACTCCTGGTGTCTATTTCTAGTGCATCCCCACCTTATCTCGAGCATGCGCTGGTGAAAGATGATAAAGGCGTGGTTGCTTTGTCATATTGAGTTCATGTGCTGCTCTTCTATCCAAAGGACCAACTTCCACGGTAATTAAGAAAAGAAAAGGGAGCACCGAGGCTTGTAGCCAAGCGGTAGAGATAAGATTTTTTTGTTTTTGTTATTTTGATTTGAGTATTAGTATACATGCCTGTTATTTCTATGATATTTTACTTATTTATTGGGCTTGCAGGGTGTTTAGTGGATCCGAGAATTAATTGTGGTGCCCATAAACTAACCCGGACATCCCGGATTTAAAAAAAAAAAGAAAAGAAAAAAAAAAGAGAATCATGGGCATCATGACAATAACCTCCTATGAAGCATAGTTATTAGAAACAACTCATGAACGGGTCAATTTGAATATATTCAACATTAATATTTTCAGTTTTTCATTTATTTTAAACAAAACAGTATTATTTGAACAAAAAAATTTTAAAAACAAAAACAATATTTTAAATAAAAATAAAAAAATTATTTTAGATGATCGACCAAGTCATTTAAATTATAAATTGACTTGTTAGGTCACTTTCATCGGATCAGGATAATGAAAACTAAATCAAGGTGATTTTTTATAATTATACTTTAAAATGGTTTAAATGTGGCAAAATATGCCCTTTTCACCCACACAAATATGTAATCACCGTCACAAATTAACATTCCTTAAACAACAATTGGTTAAAAAAAAAAGTTATTTATTTGATTACTATCCTTTTCTCCTCCTCCTTTTTCGGTGATGAGATAGGGAAATGTCACTTTCACAATAAAGCTTCGGCATAAAAGGAACATATATTATGGCATTGGCAATATGATTGGCTTTTCATTTCATATCCCCATGGATTCATATGGCATATATCTTCCCATCATCATTGTTTGAAATACTATATTATTAGCTTGCATTATGCCACAGGTTAAATAAAAACAATTAATATAAAAAAAAGTTTAGGTGTTGCTAGTATTCTTTTTAATAGAAAAAAAATTAAACCATATAAAAATTAACCTGATGTGATCTGATTATCTTGACAGATCTAAAGGCAAACTAAATGACCAGTAAAAACATAATTTGAGTCAAAATAAATATTTAAAATAATATTTTTTTTAATAAACACTAAAACCATAATATATTGAATTGATTCGGGTAAACTTTGGTTAACCTGTCAATACGCATACCAAGCCACGAGATCATGATAACTTTATACAAAGTAAATCAAAACAAATTATGAAACTCAATTTATAGTAAACTCAATGTCGAATGATGAAACTAAAAAAATAATAATTAAAAAAGACAAAAAAATAACTCGAATTAACTTGTCAAACCCGCGATTCAGGTCATGAGACTAGAATAATCCAATAGAAACCAAATTGAAACAATTTATGAGACTCAATTCTCAATCAAATCAGTTTTGGAAGATGAAAGTGAAAAAATCAGTTTAAAAAAACACAAAAAAACAACTTGAGTCAACTAATATTAACCTACCAGACATGTGACCTAATCATGGGATGAGGATAACCTCATAGAAAACAGATTGAAATAAATTATGAAGTCTAATTCTTAATCAATCTAATGTTTAAGGATGAAACTGAGAAAAAAGATCAATCAGAAAAAAAATACTTGAGTCAACCGAGTTAACCTGTTAAACCCACAATCCGAGTCATGAATCTAGGATAATTTCATAAAAAGTAAATTGAAAAATTATGAAACTTAATCCTCAATAAACATAATGTTAAATAATAAAATTTAAAAAAAACATAAATTAGAAAAAGAAAAAGAAAAAGAAAAAACATTATTCAAGTGAATAATATCATGTGATGATCCTTAATAAACATAATGTTAATGGATGAAATTGAAAAAACAAAACACGGATTAGAAAAAAAAGGAATGAAAAAAAATACTATTCAAGTGAATAGTATTATGTGAGGAGAGATACAAATGAAAAAAATCAATTAGAAAAAAAAAAATACTCGAGTCAATTAAGTTAACATATTAAACCCACAATTTGGATCATGAATATAAGATAATCTCATAAAAAAATAAATTAAAAAGAATTATGAAGTTCAATCCTCATTAAATATAATGTTAAAGAATGAAATTAAAAAAAAAACATAAATTAGAAAAAAAAACAAAGAAAGGAAAAAACACTATTTTTTAAGTAAATAATGTTATGTGAGGATTCTCAATAAATATAATATTAAATAATAAAATTAAAATTAAAAAAATATAAATTAGAAAAAAAACCAAAAAAGAAGAAGAAAAAAACATCATTCAAGTTAATAGTATTATATGAGGATTTTTAATAAATATAATGTTAAAGAATAAAATTAAATTTTTTTAAAAATACTATTTAAAATAACAGTATTATACGAGGAAGGATACAATAAAATCTTTTTTTTAAAAGTTTTTTTATTAATATATAAAATAAATCCACTTATTAACCATATTCATAAACGCATGTATATATATTTTATAAGGGTACTTGTATAATTGATGTAAACCACGAACAACTTTATTCTAAGAGCCTTAGAAATGGCTTTAAGAAACTCATTTAGTTACTATTAATTTCATCGTATATTTTTATCTTTATATAAGTATGTTTGTTAGTGTAATACACTTAACAACATCAATTTAATAGTTTTTAAATAAAAATAATTAAAAAAATATTTTTAAAAAACAAAAATTACCATAATATTAAATTAGCACAAGTCTTAATTGAAGGAATTTCTCCAAATGAGTAGATATAAAAGATGTATAACTATTATGAAAATTATTTTTCAAACTTTCTTATATTTGTTTATCATTAGAGAAGTTAGTCAATTGAAAATATTTTTCAATAACAAAAAATTTACTTTGGTTTTTAGAAAAATATTTTTTTTGGACTGAAAGCACTTTCAATAAGTTGTGAAAAATTTAGAAATATCTTGTTATTTGTTGATTATATTAAATTTGATCCTCAATCTTTTAATTGCTATATATTTTGTTTTTTTTTATTTTGACCCTTAGAATTTAATTTGATTTGATTTTTATATCAATTTGGATCCTTATTTTTTATATTGTTATTTGCTTTTATTTTATTTTTTAATTAAAAATTATTATTTATTAAATTTAGTCTCTATTTTTTTGATTGCTATTTATTTTATTTAAAATAATTTATAAAATTATATATATATATATATATATTTTAATTTCATTATTTTTCAACTTTTTTATCTATCAAATTTGGTCTTTATTATTTTGATTTTGATTTATTTTATTTAAAATAATTTATGAAATCAGATTTTTTTTTTCAATTTCATCCCCGTTCAACTTTTTTATATGTAAAATTTAATCCTTATTTTTTAATAAACTTGAAAAAAAATTAAAACAGTAATAAATTATTTTCAATTTATTTTTCATAATATAACCAAACAGTAAAAAATATTTTCTATTTATTTTTTTATAACATTATCAAAATTAAAAAATAATTTATTTTTTAAAAAATCACTTTACATGAAAACAACTTTTTTCTTTTTAAAAAACTAATTTTCAACTAACAAACATTACCATAGTTTACCATGTGACTGCGGGACAACTCTTCGTATCCATATATTTTTTTTTTTACTGTTTTATAATGATTTCTACCAAAAAGTAGTGAAGAAGAAGAACAGAAGCCTCTTGCCGACATTTATGCGGTACATATTCAGCTTTGTCTTCTCATGGCTTCTCTATTCTTAATCAATGCAGGAGGCAGAACAAGAGACGATTAAAATATAATATTATGTCTATTTTCATATTTTATTAGATAGTTGTGGATAATATTTTTTTAAAAAATTATTGGACTTAATCAAATTAGATTATCTAAGTTTAACTGATTTAATCCAAGTTTAATTAAATTAATTTTTAAATTAGTTTAAAATAAAATCCAATTTAAACTAAATTTTAAGCTTATAAAATATTGAATCCACCATCTTGACATGTTTAATAAGAATGCTTTAAAAGGCATTAATATACATGTGGTAGATTGTTAGTCCTATTTCAGGCAAATTAAATACCTTACAAAATAAAAAAACCTAATTACATTAAGATGAGGATGGTTTGGTAATGGTGGTGTGATATTGTATTTCAAATAATGTTTTTTTATTTAAATTTAAATTATATTTTATATATTTTTAAATTATTTTGATATGTTGATGTCATAAGTGATTTTTTAAAAATAAAATAAAAAATATTATTTTGATACATTTCCGAATAATTTTTTTTAAAACAACTATTACTTATTTCCAAACACAAATTTATTATAAGCGGTTTGAATTATATTCCAAACAGAGTTTATAATTTGTTCTTAAAATTAATTTTTTTTATGTTTTTTTATTTTTTTGAATATACTAATATTTTTTTAAAATAAAAAATATTTTAAAAAATAATTCATTACTGCTGCTAGACTCCCAGGCAACTCCAACTATAAGATGAGAGGCGGTTAGGAGGTCTTCTCACTTGTGTTCAACGTCCCTTGCTAGCAAAGCAGAGAAGAGTATTTCCACATTTTCTAGAGAGAGAAAAAACCTGGAGAGAGAAACAACACCATCTAACTCTCCTGCAACTACTCCTACTACAAAGCTTAGGTAAGAGGATAAAGAAAGGAACAAAAACAAGAACAACCAAGTTAAAAAAAGGAAAAACAGACCAGACCACCCCCTCTGGGTCTCTCTCTCTAACACACGTTTTTCTGCTTCCAATCTTGGACAGAGCTCTCATTCATAGCTCTGGTACTCCTAAAAGAAATTCTAAGTGCTTCTTGAGGGAGCTTTTATCTTTGTCTCCGTGATTCGATTTATTTTCTTGCATATGGGGTTTGTTTTTGTTGAGATAGCTATTGGTTTGTGAATACAAGGGAAGAATTGGAAACCCCAGATAGAAATAACAAGGAAAAGAAATGACTTTCAAGAGCAGGGGAGATCAGCAGTCTTCTAAAAATGTTATCTCCCAAAAATGGACTCTTTTCTTATGCTTGGCTTGCTTCTGTTCGGGAATGCTCCTAGCCAATTGGTATGTTTAATTCTTCTTGTCCTTTTTTTTTCTTCTAATTATTTTTTTCATCTGAATTCCCTGTTGGGGCAATCTTTGGAGAGTTTATTTTGATTGAATTTGATTAAGTTTCTGCCTTTTATGAAATGGGCACAAGTTGTTTTTTCTTTTCAAATTCTAAGATCTCAGTTTTGATTATTGTTAATTGTGTGGATCGAAGGCTTGTTTTTGGTTGGTTTTGTGGAAAAATACGTTTTATTTTTCATCTTAAAAAATGGATTGACTTCTTTAAATTATCTGAATCTTAATATTTCACCATTTTTCGAGTTTGAATTTTCCATGCAATTTCTGGTTTTATTTTCTTGCTCAAGTGAGATGGATCTAATTATCCAATTTAGGATATTGATGCATTGACTTTCTATTTTACTTTAATACTATTAGTGAGTGTCGGTATTTTGTTTTCTCAAACCTTTGTGAATTCTTGTTTTGATAACAGGTCCCTCCTTATTCAAGAATTTCTCATACCCTTCTGCTCCCAATTCCTCCATCATCTAATAAATAAAATCTTTGTCTTCGTTACTGTTGTTCATATGATTTTATTTAAGGTAGTAGTTTTAAATGTGGTTTATTTGTTGGAAATCCATGTGCTACCTTTAAGAACTATCCCCACTTTTTATTTCTACCTTCTTCCACTTGGTTGTGTACTAGGGGAAGGAAGGTCACCGACATCTGCTGTACTTTGCCATAAATTAATTCTTTAATATCTGGTAGCTGGGACTGCTCTTTTTTGTTGGAGATGGTTAGCTAGAAATTCGTAATGAGATTTAGCAATCATTTCAATGATCCCCCATTGAATTTTCTCTTCCCTTTTCATATCTTAACATACGAGTATTTTCTTCAGTCTGGATGTGCCTCCAGGAATAATTTCATGCAATGAAATCATCAGAGTTCCTGGTATCTGTTCATTGGTTGTATTTGCATTTGTGGTTCTGCAAGTAGCTTCAATCTTTATCTTATTTTGGATTAGTTTGTTTGCATCATTGCTTTTATTTGTTTCTGAATGATTAAAGAGATTGCAAATAATCATCAACAAGGTAACTTCTTGTTGGCACTTAAGATGCAATGGCATATTAATAAGGAAAAATGGTGGCAGGACGTGGAACGTTCCTGAGCCTAAAGGCATCAACCGAACAACTACGGTGGAAGCTGAAAAACTAAAGTTAGTTTCAGAGGGTTGCGGTGATGAAATTGTGGGTATCTTTATTTATGACATGATAAATTTCCATTCCCTTTTTATGTTTTTTTAATTAATGCTATACTCATAGTGTTTCAAGCTCTTTACTTCATTCTTATATGTTACTCATCACCATTGTTGTTTGTAATCTGATTTAAATCCCTTTAGTTGCACCAGAAAGAAGTGAAGCGTGACTCTAAGGATATTATTGGGGAAGTTTATAAAACTCATAATGCCATTCAGTAAGTATAGCTTATGCCCAACAATTGTTCTACCTTCTGCTGACATATCATAGTTGATTTGTGTGAAGGTATCCTCAAAAGCAAACTCTCTATAAAAAATTGAATGTAGGACATTAGACAAAACCATTTCAAATTTGGAGATGGAATTAGCGGCTGCTAGGGCAGCACAGGAGTCTATACTCAGTGGCTCTCCTTTGTCAGATGACTTAAAGAGGACTGGGTCATCTGGGAAAAGAAGATATTTGATGGTTATTGGTATTAATACAGCTTTTAGCAGTCGGAAAAGAAGAGATTCAGTTCGTGCTACGTGGATGCCACAAGGTTCATTGAATTGTCCCCTGTTCTTTCCTTCATTACTCTTATGCTATTTTAATTTCTGTGTGAAATCTCATTGCGACAAGGTTCTTTTTATCCTTAATGCAAAATAGGTGAAAAAAGGAAGAAACTGGAAGAAGAGAAGGGTATCATTGTTCGCTTTGTCATTGGTCATAGGTGGGCTGGCTTCTATTCTCTTAAATGATCTGGATAAGGGTGCATGTATTTCGTGATGGAGTATGTGGATCTTAGTTTTGAGTTGTTGAGTGGATGTTTCTGGCCGTAATGCGAGCATAAATTCATTTTGAATATTTGCTTATCCATCACGTGCTTAATGATTACCGCCACCCATGAAACAATTCAAATTTTAGTTATTAAGGCTGCACAAACTTTCCATTTGCTTTCTACAACATAATTAATGCAATCTCTCTTGAGAATCCATAAGTATCCTGATGTCAGTTAAAGGCACTGAGAATCTGGAAGAGTAAGCTGCCGCATTGCAGTGATTACTAAGGCTTTTTTGGTGCTTTTGTATTCCATAGAAATTAAATTTCTATTGCATTTTCAATAGCATTTCTTCACGAATCATTTCTGCTGTTTGCTGGGTTTGAAATGAGCTTATTAACCTAACATTGTTGCCTGAATAGTTGCATGCATGAGATGATCTTTGCATTTCCATGAAATGATTTTCAATTTTTTTTGACTGATGTAATTTCTTTAGAAACTTTTTTATACATGATGCATTTGTCTAAAATTAAACACTTGCAGCTCATTTCTGTGTCTTCTTCAATTGTAATTTGTACACGCTTGTTTTGGCAAAAGCAGAAATGTTCAATCTATCATATCCTATAGCAGAATTTATTTTCCAAGAGGCAATCTACTATAGAAATATGTTTTTTTTAGTTCTGAAATATTATATATATGTTGGTGAAAACAATCAAATCTTATGAATTAAACCTGTGCTTTCTGAATGCATGATCTGTTAACAATTTCTATTCATGACAACTAATAGCTTTGATGGTGCTAGATCACTTAAAATATTTTTATGCTATCTAGTGCAACAACAGGAGGCATTTTGGACAGAGCCATTGAAGCAGAGGACAAAAAGCATGGAGATTTCTTGAGACTGGTAAGGCTTTTGTTTCCTAATCTTCTATTGCGCTGCCCTACTTGCTCATTTCTAAAGAAAAACTATTTAGTATACACAGGAAAAGAAAAATCTAAGACTATGAGCTCACATATTTGTGCTGCTATGATCTGAGCAGGACCATGTTGAAGGGTATCTTGAGTTGTCAGCCAAGACAAAGATATATTTTGCTACTGCTGTTACTTTGTGGGATGCAGATTTCTATGTCAAAGTTGATGATGATGTCCATGTAAATATAGGTAGATCAATATATAATGTGCAATGATTCCATTCTTAGTGATTTATAATCATCTGAAGATGTTTAATGAGTTATTCTTTTCCTATTTCAGGAAAAAAATTGACGGGAAAAGTTTTTAGATTATTATAAATTTTTATGTATTTATATGTCACCATCTGAAGAATTTAGGTTCTTTCATAGCCTTTAGGATCAATGTGACAATTAACACAAGTTTATCTTAGTGGTTTTATCCATACAAGTAAATTGCTGTTCCTACTTTCTAATAATTTGTTTAAAGTCCATTTCTTGCTACTTGGTGCAGCAACACTTGGAGAAACTCTAGTTAGACACCGAAAGAAACCACGTGTATATATTGGATGCATGAAATCTGGTCCTGTCCTTAATCAAAAGTAAGTGAAATTGTCTTGAATTTTCTGTCAGGAGTTTTTAAAAAGAAATCATCATCTAGATTTTTAACTTGTCACTTTTTTGAACAGGGGTGTGAGATACCATGAACCCGAGTATTGGAAATTTGGTGAGGCAGGAAATAAGTACTTCCGACATGCTACTGGACAGCTGTATGCTATTTCAAAAGATTTGGCCAAGTATATATCAATAAACCAGTAAGTTCTCTTTATTTGTAACAGAAGAATGATGGAAGTTTGCGCCTGGATCTAAATGCCCTACTTTTTCCTGTAGTTTCCTTACATCAATGATGGTTCTTGTGCAAATAATTATTTCAGGCATGTTCTGCATAAGTTTGCCAACGAGGATGTTTCGCTGGGGTCATGGTTTATTGGACTTGATGCAGAGCACATTGATGATCGGAGACTATGCTGTGGCACTCCACCTGGTAAAGCTATATTTAACTTGAAATATTGAAAAGCTTTATTTAATTGAAGTACAAAGAAAGAGAGATTTTCTTGGACTGTATTAAACTAATATAATTTATAGATCCAGCAATTACTGTCTTGCTGAAGATACTGAGTGTTCTCATGTCATACATCAGTGGGGGGTGAGCCTCTATCACATCAATTTTTACACCTTGAAGGAGTACATTGCACACCAGAATGAATTGACCAAATATTGGATTGATGTGATTATTTGTTATTATTTATTATAAGGTTTGAAGAAGTTATCATTTACAGCATAGTATTCGTAAAAATTGACACGAAACTAATAAGATTTGCCCGCACAAATCAACAATTTTGTCATGGATCACCTTGTGCAGCAGATTGATACTTCTGACCTAAAATTTAGAATTCTTATCATGATAATGATAATAATCTCACTGGTGAAATCATTATTCATATGAAAGTGCAATAACCTCATATGACCTTTCTTGATCACATTTATTTCTGTTTCCTTCTTTTAGTTGCTATTTGCAAATATATAACAAATATAATTGCCACATTGGTTGTTGACCCCTCCTTGAGCACATGGCTTCTAAACCTTAGTCTCTGAATTGTACCAGGAGAGTATGTTGCAAATTCTGATTATTTTTTCACAACTTGTTACCTCAGATTGCGAGTGGAAGGCCCAGGCTGGCAACATCTGTGTTGCATCATTTGATTGGAGCTGCAGTGGGATTTGCAGATCTGCCGATAGGATTAAGGAGGTCCATCGGCGGTGTGGGGAAGGTGAGAATGCTTTGTGGAGTGCAACTTTTTAGGAGATAGTGCTCTTCCAACCTCGGGAAGATGATACACTAAAGAATCAGGTGTTTTGAGTCCTTTCTGTATTTTTTGTGAGTATAGAAACCATGCCATTATACGCCAATAGAGAGGGGGAGAAAATGGATGTACATTCACGCCCTTGCCCACATGTGTGTGAGAGAAAGAGGCCCTGCTTTGCGGACTTCTCCATTTTAGTTAAGGAGAGAGTCTGCAATAGCGGCCAGAGAAGGCAAGAGGCTGTGGACCTGTCACCACCCCAACAATTCTTTGCCAAATTGTAGGTTACAATCCCACGGGCAATCAAGCTAACAATAATACAAGTTCTGGCGGTGGCTTTTCCAGCCCTCATTCGATTTTGAAGTGTACTATATTCTGGTAACCCAATATCCATTATAGAAACTCTGCAGTGCATCAATTAGGAAATGCTTAAAGTTGGTTGATTTGATTATGAACTTATAAGCAATGCAGCAATAATGATTCTTGTTCTATAATTTTGATGCAACTCCGAGAGAGAGAGGGAAAAAGTAAAGAGAGATGGAGCTCCTGAAACTGAAAGACATTATCAGTCAACGCTAAAACTCAGCCATAGGGTGTAACCAATGGAAATCTGCTACACTTCGAATTCATTAGCAAAAGATAGTGTTCTATCAGGTGGGAAAGGGTTAAAAACTAACGGGGGTTAAGAACTTGATGTTTGTTTAGCTTTAGTGATGGTTAGATGTCAAGGGTTAGTAGTACATGGTAATGTTGATGTTGTTGAGTTCTTTTGTGTGGAAAGAAAGATAGCAAAACCAAAACAAAAAAGATTTTAAAGTGCTCAGAAAATAACTCCGAGCAGCTTTTGTAATATATTAACTGAAATTAAACTAAAAAACATGCTCCCACATTGATCTGGTGCATCAAAAAAGTTTCTTTTTTTCTAAGTTTGAGTTTAGCAAGGAATTATACCTCTTTAGTTACCATAACAACCTATTGAGAATTAGAGTTAGAATTTTTAAATATTGCAGGCTTGCATTCAATTAACCATAGACACTTTTCATCCAATTACTGTTGCACAATCCACATTAATCCTTCAACCTAGTATATTGAGTTTTGGAATTCAGAATATTTGGTTAATCCAGACTTGCACCCAATTATCTTATACACCTTTTGCCCCCTACAATTCCTCTATCCAGGCTAATCCCTCGACCTAGCACCTGTTTCCGAGCCTGGTGCAATACATTCTTCTTTTTTTTTCTTCACACAGGAGACTACAGGCAAAACTATCCCAAGCACAATTCCTAAAATCCCCTATACTGTAGAAGTCCTTTTTCTTGACAATCACTAATAAAATATGGAGGATCATTGACCTTCTCTAACACCTCACTGGGACTAATCCTCTGTTTTAGAAATTGCTTGTTTAACATGATCATGTAACCCTTAAAGGTAATCTGCTATATCTTTATCTTGAATATTTAGCGTCCAATACGAGAAACAGGTACTAACTCAAGCACCCCAGAAGGATTCTGCTTTCAAAAAATCTCAAATGGGCTTAGTTGAGTAGTCTAATTCTTAGACCTGTTATATGTGAACTTTATTTGTGGAAAAATCAGATCTCATTCTCAGGTTTTTCTTTTGCCAAACTTCCTAGTAGGTTCTCAAGGCTATAGTTCACCTCTTCTATCTATGCACTGTTGAAATCTAACCGAGCTCCAAACTTTCTCCACAATCTCTTCTAAAAGTTGCTTATGAACTTCGTATTCCTATCAGAAAAAATGGACCTAAGAATCCTATGCAAGCGAACCATCTTTTTAAAGTAGAGATGGGTAATTTCAGAAGCAACTATGGTCTTCATATAAGCAATAAAATGGGCTAACTTCCCTGTCCACCACCATAAGGATTGAAGTCTATAGCCCTTTGGGTTTATGGTAACCAAAATACAACATCTATTATGGCATCCAACCAAAGAGCATCCCTTACATGCAAGAGAGAATATAGTTTAGCATTGGTTAAAGAACCTTTAGAACATTGATGGCACATCTCTTCATGAAACCTAATACTTGACCTAACGGTTTATGCCAATAGTAATTAGATGACACTAAGGATAGGGTCTTGTCATGTCCAAAATGGCCCTCACAGTGCATCTCATATATGATATATTTTGTAGCGAATGGTCAGGGATACATAACTGCACGCGCCATAAAATAAGTAGTCATCCATAAGTATAAAATCACCACTCTTACCTTCACTTTCCAACCCAATAAAAATCTGCCTAAAATATAGGTCATCTAAGTACAACTCCTAGACTCCTTCCATATACGTAAGCATAATGTTGTGAAGAACATTATATTATTTTCAGTGCATTAACATACATATTAAGATGCTGTTTGGATATGCTGTTGGGATCGCGGTTGAAATTAAAATATGCAACATAGTGTTTGGTTAACACCAACCATATTTTTTATTGGTGTGAGTCCCAGTCCAAAACTAAGGTTGGACTGCAGTTTTTGAAAAGCAATTACCAATTGCTTTTCATGCGTTTTCTCTTCTCTCTCATCACCGATACTTTCCCCTTACTTTCCCAACGGTCGCAAAACTTTCCCAACCCTCACCCAAATTGTTCACAGCACGGTTAATTGGCAAATCAATTTGGCCATTGATCTACAAACTCCTATTTTCCACCTTCCCCAGACTGTTTCCCTCTCTCGTCTCTTGCCGACAACAACCCCTTTTCAAAATTTTGTAAAAACAACCACGTACAGGACGACGCCAGTTCTGAGAGCATCCTTCCCCAGTCCCTTCTTCTTTCCAAACACCTACAAAGATCGTCACCCAAACCTTCACCGATCTGTCCCTCCATTGTTACCATTGCAGAAAAACCCAACAACTTCGTGCTGGGAAAGGTCACACGAGCGAGAGACCCGTAAGTACCTGCCTTATCTTCGTTATATTTTTTTTTAAAATTTAGCTCAAAATTTCATTTTTGTTTTGGGTCTTCATTGTTTCTTTTTGCAGAAAAATGCTGCAGAACCGTGCTGGGAAAAGTCACATAAGAAAGAGACAGAGGTAAGTTCTTACCTTTATCTCCATCTTCATTTTTTATAGCTAAAAATTGCATTTCTGTGATGCTACATGATTTGTTTATTATGCGTTCTTAGTTTGTTTGAATTGAGCTAAAAAGAGTAGTTTGATGTTGCTGCTTCTCTTCTGTTTATTGTGCCTTCATCAATTTTTTTAATTGAGCAAATTTCATTGCATTTCTGTGTTTTTTTATGACCTGTAATGTGCGTTCTTTAATTTTTTTTACTTAAGCTAAAAATTTCATTTCCGTGCTGCTGTTTGGTCTTTGTATTGTGCGTAATTATGTGTTGTTCTTTATTGAAATTTGTTTTTCTGTTGATGTCTAGCCTACAGTGCTGCTGCTTCATTAAAATTAATTAATCTAGAAACAATGTCATGCATCCATGCTGATCTGTTGATTGTGCACATTGAGGTTGTTTCTGCTTGATAAACTGTAGAGTTCTTTACTGTGCACATTACGTGTGTTTTATATTGGAATTAAGGTACCATGAAATTAATTTCAGGTCAATTGGATTATTTGCTCTACTGTATTCTGTTCCCAGTTGAAATATTTCAGCCCATTTCGTTGGTTGGTAGTTTTCCTACTGTTACAATACAAACTGATTTATTTCTCTGCTTTTCATTTTATAATATTCATTTGTTTGTTGAATTTGATGGTCTTGTCCATAAATGCTGACTTTTTTTTGGTTGTTGGTTTAGATATTTCCCTTATCTCTTTAACAAGATTTTCATACAAGACATGGTCAATAATATATGTATGTAGATCTCTTAGTTTTCTAGTTTCTCATATCACCAGTAGATAGCAAAATCTTGATTATTGCTAGAAAAAATGAGACTTGCAGAGGCCAAATTCTAGTATAGCTCACACTTTTGTGATTTGTAATATTGGACATGGATATTATGATGGATTTCAAACTTTTGTTAAATATTTTAAAAGATATCATGGAAGGTCTTGAATCTTTTGATAAGGCTGCTTGGACAAAGAAAATGTTGCATATATTTTGTGATATATGCATTAAGGCAATTGATATGGGAATGAGACCTAATACTCATTTTGATAAAACGGGGTAGAAATTTCTCATAACATCATTCAAAGAACAAACTGGCCATGCATTCACCAAAACATAATTGAAAAACAAATGGGATGGATGCAAAAAGGATTGGAGGATATGGAATAAGCTGGTTTCTGAAATTGGTGTTGGCTGGAATAATGAATTAGGCACAATTTCAGCTAGCGATGAGTGGTAGAAACAAAAAATTCAGGTACATTCCTTGTCATCCTAACAATTTCTTTTATTGTTATCAAATTCCAACACCAAAATTTTACTAGTCTTGATCATTCATTACTTGATTTAATTTTATATGCAGGAAATTAGAGGAGCCAAAAAATTTAGACATGTCGATATTGAGCAGTCTTTAAAGAATAAATTTGACTGAATGTATTCCAACATTGTCGCAACTAGAGCGTTTGCATGGGCTCCTTCATCAGGTGTACCTGCTGACAGTGATGTTGATCCTAGTACAAGCAATGCCGACATTGCTCATGATGGTTTGGAAAAGGGTAGCGGTGATTCAGAGGAAGATGTGATTCCAGATTTCCAAACTAACATGGCTCGAATGGTTGGAGGGATAAATATGTCTAGCAATAACAACACAAAAAGCGGTGACAAAAGAAAAGAACAAGATCATTATGATGTGCGAGGTAGAAAGAAGAAAACATCTGGAATTCAGTTGCTGTCAAGGTGCAATCAACTACTTGAGAGTATATCGACTAAGAGTGATTCCACGTCTGTTAATTTGGATCGCGAAGGCTGTAGTATTCGCGAGGTGATGGTTGAGCTGCACTCAATTCCTGGAGTTTCAATTGAAGATGAGTTCCACGACTTTGCTACAAAGTATTTGAGTTTAAGAAGGAAAAGAGAAATGTGGGCTAGTATGGGTGATAAAGAGTAGAAGTTGAGATGGCCGCAACGAATGTATGCACGCACTAAACGTGCTTAGCTGACATGGTATTATTACATTTTCTTAACCGTTAATCAATTAACTATTCACTTGTTTAATGTATTTATACAATTTTATTTTATTGTTGCAGAATAATGGGATGCCGGTTTTAAAAATGAGTTTTTTCCAATTGCCAAAGTTTATCCGAGTCATTTTATTCTTTCACATTTCCTGTTGAGATATATGGGCATTTCCATTTGCGGTAATTTGTTTACTATTGTATTTATATTAAACTGCTTTTCGGGAGCTAATATACTTATATGAGGATATTGTTGGTTTTTAATGTTGTATTTTATCAATGAATTAAAATTGTCACTTCTGTTGTTATTAATGTTAAATGGTTGACCATTGGATTGAATTTGTTGGTAATTTTCCTTCACTGTGTTATTCCCTAAAGGTCTTGAATATTGAGTGTTGCTGATAAAATGTATGTTCTATTATAATATACCATGTGCAACCTTGTTTGTTTTCTTTTATGCCATGAGTTGATGGGATCTGTTGCCTTGTGTGTCCAGCTGTAATTGTAATAAACTATGTGTAGCTACTGTGTGAAATGTTGGTATGTTTTCTTTTCTGCCGTGAGGTGATGGGAGCTGCAGCCTTGTGTGTGAAGCTATATTCATTAATATACCATGTGCAGCTACCGTGTGAATATTTGTTTGTTTTCTTTTTCTGCTGTGAGTTGATGTGTGCTGCATGGTGATAAGAAAGCTGCAAGTAATTGAGATACCATGTGCAGCTACTGTGTGCTTGTGCAGTGTGATAAGGAGCATTTATGTTCTGTTTTGCAGTGAGAATTGATGGAAGCTGATGCCTTGTTTGTTTTAATGCTATTCATTGTTGTTAACATGATTGTTTCAGCTATTGTGTGCAAGTGAGTTTTGAATATTGTCTTAGCTACTGTGTGCATGGGAGCCAGTGCATGAAATATATGTGTATGTGCTACTGTCATTACTGTTTGAGTTGCTGGATTTGTCACCTATTATTGGAATACATGCTGCTCTCTTTTGTGCGTTGCCGTTGGAGTTCATATATATAAATTATGTTTATTTTGTGAGGTGTCAATTGAATCTCCAGTTACAGTTCTTGGAATACAATATTTGTTGCTTTTCAGATGATTTTTGTACATGTTGGTGTGCACTGTTATAGTGATAAGAAAAGAAAAAAAAGTGGGTCAAGGAATCTTGAATAATAGAATGAGAACAAAAGGTGAAAAAATACATGTCAGAATATGTTAGTTGTAAAAGTAACATTATATGTTACTTTTACAGTCTATACATGTGATAACGTACTTGTATTGTAAGCTGAATAAAATTGCTTGTAAAAGAGACGTAAAAAGCAATGAGTTTTTTCTATATAAAGAGGATTGTTTGTAAGCCAACTTTCAAAGAACTTTTTTGCTTCATAACAAACCTCTCAAACCTCCTCAACTGCGTTTCATACAAGCAAGTGGAACACTGTTTTTGTTTGGCTTTACAGGTATAAAAAAACTTATGTTACACCAACTATTTGATAGTTCTTTTTTATTGAATGATATTTAATTATTTAAATATTTTTATTAACAATATATAATTTTTTTTTTGTTTTCATGTAATTGAAGTTATGGATGATTCACGGTTTAATGACATATTTAATGGGGATTTCGATAGCAATTATGATAATGTAATGAACCGCATTGTAGACCGCATTAATTATCCTAGTTGTGAAGGTAGTGGTGCCTCATTTTCTGGTGCTGGAGATGACAGTTGTCGATACACGACGTCGGGCGACGGCTCCCGCTTTTTTGTTTATTTTAACAAAAAGGGTTTTTTCTCGATTGGGGGAAACAAAGATTTTATTGGAGTCGCCATCTAGTAATTTGAGGGAACTAGAAATCCCAAATTATACACTGGTCCCAGAGATTCGGGTACGGGGTTAGTTATGATTAAGGGAAGGTAGACACCACCCTTAAAACATCCTTTTAAAAGAAAGGTTACCCTTACTTGTGTGTTTTTTATTTGATTCAAATGCGATTATATTTTGGGCTTATTTGTAATTCTTTTTTTAAAAGATTAACGTCGGTCCCTAAAAATAGGAGACACGTTAAAAATGACATCAGTCCCTAAAAATTAGGAGACTTGTCTAAAATATGACGTTTTAACCCTAAAAAGGAGAGTTACGTTTGGATTACCAAAAGAAATAATGGACATAATCCATATTTGGTATTTATATTTTTGACATCGGTCCTTTTTAAAAAAAGAGACGTGTCGACAAATAATATTCGTTTATAAAAACAAATTTTATTTTGATATTATTGAGAAATGGATATAACCATATTCGAGAATTGGGCTTTGGACCCACGAACAATAATATGATAAAACGGGTGTTGGAACCACGTTGTTTTTTATATTCTTTTTGTTTTATTGTTTTTTACATGCAAGAAAATTTATATACAAAATAAAAAAATGTTAGAAATCTCAAAAAAATTACCTGAGTGTCACTGTATAGGTAAAAGACTGAAATACCCTCGGATTTCTCGAAAAATTACGAAAATGCCACTGGCGGCGCGTGTGGCACACGCGCGGTTACTGTGGGCGGCGGCGAGATTTTCCGGCGAGATTTCTGTCCAAACAACGGTGGATCCTGGTAGATCTGATGTCGAGGATTCTGATGGCGGTGGTCTCGACGGCCGTTGATGGCTGACGAGGGAGAATCGTCGGTTTGAAGCTTCGGTGGCCGACGCAAATCGCACCCGTTTTCCGGCCAGATGAGGCGGAGAAAACGATGAAAACCACCGGGGTTTTTCTTTACAGCAGGGGAGAAACCTTTCTGTGGTGGTGCGGAGGCTGGAGACGGCCGAAAAGTGGAGATCGGATGAGAGAGAGAGCGTCGCCGGCGGAGGAGAGAGAGAGTCCGAGATTACGCTACGGTGTGAACGCGTGTATGGTACACCGGTACCTCTGAACGCTGTGCACCGTTGGATCTCGGATGAAACGATCAGATGGCTGTGATTGGCTAGATCTGCAGGTGGATCGGACGGTCTGGATGAGCGGAGCCTTGATCTGGTGTGGCGCGGTGCACCGAAAGCTCGGTACACCGGATGACGTGGCGCAATGGGATCAAATCTTGGAATATTTTAAAAGCTGAGATGTGTCGGGATATATTTGGTATTTTTCAAATTTTTTTTTTAAAACAATATCCTACTCTCGTGAAGAAAAACTAAAAAAAAATTACAGTACTTCTTTTTTTTCTTTCCGTTTTTTTCTTCCCTCCTCTGGCGAACTATCACTGGCTATTTATAGCCACTGACAGGGAACAACACGGATCTGCTTTAAGAAAAATTGTGTACACACAACTACTCCGCCTACAATTAGTGTAACTGCCTCGCTTAATATAACAAATTTGTATTATTAATTTTGTTTTATTATATATAATAATAAACAAATCAGTATTAGAAAAATCTCGTTTCAACCGCTAAAAATCAATTTTAATGACCGAAAATAATAGTTTTGACCCAAAATAACCTGAAACTCATTTTTTACCCCGGTCGACATGGTTGGACCCGTATGGACTCGGTGGACTCGGTTTTGACCGAATATGACGGTTTTGACCCAAAACGACCTGACATTTATTTTTTACCCTGGTCGACATGGTTTGACTCGTATTGACCCGGTGGACTCGGTTTTGGTAAAAAATGACGGTTTTGACCCGAAACGGCCCGAAACTCATTTTTTACCCTGGTCGACATGGTTTGACCCGTATTGACCCGGTGGACTCGGTTTTGACCAAAAATGACGGTTTTGACCCGAAACGGCCCGAAACTTATTTTTTACCCTGGTCGACATGGTTTGACCCGTATTGACCCGGTGGACTCGGTTTTGATGGAAAGATGCGGTTGACTCGAGAAAAGTATATTTTTGAATTTTTAAACTTTTTTTCTTAATTTTTTTGGATTTTTATAAATAATAATAGAAATAAAATAACATTCGAGAAAATCTTGGTGGATCCAGAATTGGGTTACAACAGTTGCCCCCTCTTTACAATGCTTACGGTGCAAAGGCATTGGAAAATTCATTTCTTTTGACTTTGCATAGTAAGGTTTGTAAAGAAAAACGATAGAAATGTTGAAAAATGCACAGATTTTTCAGTTGGTCTAATTCTTATGGGCGACCTGCCCAAGTGAAAAACATGAAAGTGTTTTCAATATTGATCTTGTGAAATACATGAAAGTGATTTCAGATTAGCATTGTGAAATACATGAAAGTGATTTCAAAATTGATTTTTTTTGTGAAATACATGAAAGTGATTTCAACCTTAGTCTTGTGAAATACATGAAAGGGATTTCTACATTTGTTTTTATGAAACACATGAAAGTGATTTCAGATTAGCATTGTGAAATACATGAAAGTGATTTCAACATTGGTCCTATTTTCCAGGTGACCACCCTGATGATAAAATGCGAGGAAACTCGCAAGTGGTCTAATTGTTCCAGGCGACCTGCCCGATAGCGAAG
This sequence comes from Populus nigra, assembly GCF_951802175.1. NCBI lineage: Eukaryota > Viridiplantae > Streptophyta > Magnoliopsida > Malpighiales > Salicaceae > Populus > Populus nigra. Next base: position 21,808,365 of record NC_084855.1, on the reverse strand, counting down.
ATGAAAGCAAAAGAATTTGGCGAATGGTCTAATTGTTCCAGGCGACCTGCCCGATGATAAAATGCGAGGAAACTCGCAAGTGGTCTAATTGTTCAAGGCGACCTGCCCGATGATAAAATGCGACGAAACTCGCAAGTGGTCTAATTGTTCCAGGCGACCTGCTCGATAGTGAAAATGCGACGAAAATCGCAAGTGGTCTAATTGTTTCAGGCGACCCGCCCGATGATAAAAATGCGAGGAAACTCGCAAGTGGTCTAATTGTTCCAGGCGACCTGCCCGATAGTGAAATGCGAGGAAACTCGCAAGTGGTCTATTGTTCTAGGCGACCTGCCCGATGATAAAAATGCTAGGAAACTCGCAAGTGATCTAATTGTTCCAGACGACCTGCCCGATGGTAAAATGCGAGGAAACTCGCAAGTGGTCTAATTGTTCCAGGCGACCTGCCCGATAGTGAAATACTTGAAAGTGATTTCAATATAGTTTTGTGAAATACATGAAAGTGATTTCAGCAATGAGCTTCAGGGTTAATGAAAAATTCTAAAGGAAGGCAATACCTGTATGGTTGAGATTTGATTTGTAAATCGATCTCAGAGATGATGAAATCTTCTCAAGAAAGTCTTGTATGTACGGTTGGGATTTGATTTGTGGATCCCAAAAATGAGGAAAGCTTCTCAAGGAAGTCTTATATGTGCGGTTGGGATTTGATTTGTAATTGGATCCCAAAGATGAGGAAAGCTTCTCAAGAAAGTCTTGTATGTATGGTTGGGATTCGATTTGTGGATCCCAAAAATGAGGAAAGCTTCTCAAGAAAGTCGTATATGTACGGTTGAGATCTGATTTGTAAATCCCAAAAATGAGGAAAGCTTCTCAAGGAAGTCATGTATGTATGGTTGGGATTCGATTTGTGGATCCCAAAAATGAGGAAAGCTTCCCAAGGAAGTACTGTATGTACAGTTGAGATTTGAGCTGCCGTTCAAAACGATGGTAGGAGTAAATTCCTTATAAATCACGCAGTATTTGGCAAAAGACATCATCAACTTCTTGCATTTTCAAGACTCTCAAAGTTCTTAACTTTTGAAGCTTTAACCATGTCTTCCTCTTCTTCCAATGCTAACCCAAACCCTGTTCCTACAGTAGAGCCTGCAGTTTGGCGTACTAGCTTTGAAGTGAATGGTCGTCCAGTTACAATAGAGGATACTGTAATGGACAACGAAGATATTGCTGTAACCGTGGCTAGAGATATGATCCTTCCTCGTGATGAAATAATGCTGGCAGCCAGGACCGATATTGAAGCAGTGAATCAGTCACTTGCTCTCAGTATCAGGGCTACTTCATCTTTGGTGAACGTTGCAGAGTGTCTTCATGCCAGAAGACTTGAGTTGAATACTCAGGTTCCTGATCTCCAACATCAGATCGAGAATTTTAGGAATAGACTCCGTGATGAGAGACGTCACAGAAACAGCTTGGAGAGGAGAAACCAAGAGTTAAATACACGTGTTGACTTTTGGAGGGACTATGTTAACACACGACACCTCGAGTTCGAGGAAGAGATGGAGCGCATGCATAAACAATTTGAGGAATTCCGAGGCATGATTAACCATCAAGATGAAAATATCCCTGATCGTCCTCGCACTGTTTAGCATTTGTACTTGTAAACCCCTTTTCCATGAATAAAAATCCATCTTTCTTGTCTTCATTTATGAAATTTGCTTTTGTGGAATTGCCATATTTGATGTGATTTACAAGAACTTCAATTCATGTGAGTCTCGTTGGATCCCAGTGGGAATATTGTTTCGTGAAATATCTGCAAAACAAATATGCAATGCTCGTGAAGTTAGATGATATGCAATGCATCTTACCTGTTTTTGAAACATAGGTCCCCCTTCTTTGATGCTTCATCATCATAGGGTGGCTTTGTTTGCATTCCAAAACCTTCTTTGTTTTTCGATGCATTGGCTCATTCATGTGCTAGCCATCCGCTCAGTTGTAAATGCAGTGCCCATCTTGGGCTGTCCATGATAATTACTGCTCTCACTGTTTATCAAGCTTGACAATGCCCCCAAGTGTAGTGTTGCTTGATTCATCATTAAGAAGTTTAACAAATCGTTCATCTCCTGGATTCTTTCAAGAATTGTTCTCTGATTGATTGTGCGCATCGTGCCAACACCCATTAAGATTGTCAATCAGTTATGAACTCACCTCCAGTTGAAACATACCCTTCAAGTATATGCAGTCATCCACTTTCATGGAACTGTCATGTCATTCAAACCTGCATTTCATACTTTGCAGTAAAAAGCTCATCGTTGTATGCTCCGTTTCTTTCTCAATAAGTTCTTCTCAACTCATCTAACCAGATTATGAAAAGAAATGCCTCAACCTCATCAATGATGTCGCTTTTATCACCCATACTCATGTGGTGCAGTGCACATTGACTTCAAATCAGATGGTCCCACGGTCAGTCTAGGTGGGTGCGGTGCATCCTTCCAACATTCATGCAAAAGCAATCATGTGATAACATCTTTCAATAGTCATAACCATATTGGAGATGATAAACCAAGATGAAGATATGAAGATGTCCTTCAGGTACATCTTTGCTCTCAATTGTTGTCGGGGTTTACTGGATCATAAACTGTTCTTGAACATCATTGCCCTTAATTGATCTGAATGTGCTCATTCACTGATTATCTTTCTTTGATTCATCATTTGATCATCTCTACCCCCCAGCTGATTTAAACACAGTTTGTTTTCCTTTTCAGAGGTCCATTGTATTGCCCCCAGGAGTGTCGAGGAGAATTGATGTCATTTCCGTCAGGAATCTGAGAACTCGGTCGATGTTTCTCCTATTTGAAAATCTTTCTTATTTTGGAATCAAATCTCACATTTCAAAGATCATGTCAATTCAAGTCTGATTGTTGAAATGAAATCAGAGAGATGTCAATTTTTGAAAGTATTTTTGGAAATCAAGCTTTGTTGGTCAAAGATCCAACACACGTTATTCAATATAGTTCTTTGCTTGTCTTGTACTTTTGAGAGAGAAAAAAAAATTGACTCGTTGTAAGATTAAAATGGCTTTTTCCATGGTTCTTTGTATCCATTTTAAACTCTAATTTTGGGTATATCTTTTGATTGTCTGTTATGAGGTGACCTTTTATGAATTTCAAGAAAACAAGGTACCCGAGTCAAAACTTGAGGCTTTATCAAGAAAGATTATTTCTTTTTCTTAGCAACAATTTTATCAGCATGCATAATAATCAGTAGCTTGATTCATGAAGTCACGACCTGTATGAAACAACTCTTCAAGTTTTGAGATCGCCATTTATCGGTTCAGATTGCTTACTTGATTAAAAAGGACTTTTTAAAGCACGTAATGTAGGCTATGGTTCATAGCTATGAAAGAAAGGAATTTCACAAGCTCAAAAGGTGTTTGAGGGTTTCAAGAACCTAGGATCACCATCAATTACTCATCAATCTCTTTTCCTCACGTTGTCCTTGTAGAGACAGTGACATATAACCTTGTTAATAGGTCATAACGCAAATCCAACTTTTCTTTGATGAATAGCCAATCTAATCTTTTGAAGATCGTAAAGGCTTTATCATAGACACACCAAAAGACATCACACTTGAATTTTTTCGGGTTAACTTTTGGCATTTGTTGTGTCTTTATCAATCTTTGGCTTTCTTCTTCTAGCCCTTTCTCAATCATTGGACTTTTGTTCTAAGCCTTCCCTTTATCCATCGACTCTAACATTGTCTTCGTCTTTTCTAGGAAAAGATTCTCATTGCCCTCAGTGTGGGGTGTGATCCTAGTCAGGGTTTTTTATGAAAGAAATATTCTATCAGCTCAAAATGGGACTGCAAGGGATATATATTTCAAGAATTGTGAAAGGATGAAACAAAAATGGCCTTTTTCTCATTTCAAGCAAGGTTGGTTAGAACCGATAAATTTTGACCTCATCCAATGTAATGGTTGAGACTTGTAAGAATCATAATTCACGAGTCCATAACTAATGAATCCACTACGTGTCATTATACATACTGCTAAAACGTAGCTACATGGTGTGTGGTTCAGTTTCATGTGTGAGCTCAAAAGTTTCTTGGTCACCTCATGTCATTTCAACAAGCATCTAGTCATTCAAGCAAAATAATTTTAATCTTCAAGATTGACTAATCTTAAACGCATGTTGGAGCTTGATCAAAATATTTTGTCAAAATAACCTTTGAAAGAAACATCTCATGCTTTCATAACAACAAAGGGACAAAGAAAAGACATGTTTTGTTAAAAGATGAGATGTGATCCCAAAATAAAATGCAGAATGACAAAACTCATAACAAAAGAAATCGACAGTTTAACACTCTTCTTGGATAAGCTTTTCTGGCGATATCTGTGTTTTGCCAAGCATTTCGATCACTTGTCATTCTGAGGATGTTGAGGTGACAATATGGCCGATGACATCATTTTGCAAAAACTCAACTTGATTCTTGAAATTCTTGCAACTGTTCAACTGAATGGCACAAAATCCCCCAATGATATTCATGTATCTTTTACTAAGGGATGAGGGCTCAAAGGCGCACTCAAAAAGAGTTGAGGGCTCAAAGGCGCACTCAAAATGGAGGTAGGGTTAGAAAACGCACTACCTAAGGGATGAGGGCTCAAAGGCGTACTCAAAATGAGTTGAGGGCTCAAAGGCGCACTCAAAAGGAGGTAGGGTTAGAAAACGCACTACCAAAGGGATGAGGGCTCAAAGGCGCACCCAAAAAATAGAGGTGAGGGCTCAAAGGCGCATTCAAAAGGAGGTAGGGTTAGAAAACGCACTACCAAAGGGATGAGGGCTCAAAGGCGCACCCAAAAATAGAGGTGAGGGCTCAAAGGCGCACTCAAAAGGAGTTGAGGGCTCAAAGGCGCACTCAAAAGGAGGTAGGGTTAGAAAACGCGTTACCTAAGGGATGAGGGCTTAAAGGCGCACCCAAAATGGAGGTGAGGGCTCAAAGGCACTCAAGAGGAGTTGAGGGCTCAAAGGCGCACTCAAATGAGGTAAATTGGCGGGGGTAATAAGTCCAGATCTAACAGATGCTGGTAGACAAACTCGAGTGGTCAAGGTATGTCAATCTTAGCAAAGACATTTGAGCAATTGATGCTACAGTGAGACCTGGTTGGACCACATAATTAAGGTTTCCCATCGTCAGGGTCATCCTTTGATTCATCTCTCATTATTGTTCTAGAATTCTTGGTAGAATCTTCAATCATTCCCCTCTTCATAGCTTGTTCAATTCTTTCGACAATCCTCACAACATCATGTCAATCTTCCCATGTTGTTGTGGTTATTTGTGGATTGATAGAAACTTTCCAACAGCCAGTGATCTTAGTAACGCATAGAAACATGCAGCACCACCACTGCCGACGTGTGGAATCACGTGTTGTCTCAACTGGAAGAGAAAATGATGAATCTGAAACCCTTTTGTCTCCTCTTCGATTCCTCACTGGTAGTACATCAAACAAACACCTATAGTAGGAATTCTGCTTTGTTAAAGTTGCAATGTTTGCTCTTGTTTTTCTCAGATCAGCATCCGATGCTGCTGGACCGGAATGGTGTTCACAATAGAGATGTCTGGAAAGAAGGCCAATGCACCAGGAACAGAAAGCTATCAGCTATTATGTGCTCTTGGAATATGTGAAGGCTTTGAACGACTATCAGTGCAGTTGAACGAGAATAAGGGTTGTCGTCATTAATTGATGACTGAAGGCATTGCTGTCATTGTTCATGATGAAAAAAGAGAGGTGCAACTTCAATGGAACGTGGGCAAGTAGTGTTCCCAGCAAGAGACTGTGCAAACGTTCCCTTTCCATTCTTGAAGCTCAACACTTATTCAAACAGATTTGTGAGTTGAGCTACTTCACCTTTACTGCTCTCAACTTCCTTTTGATAACGAGCCTCTAGTTAACCCCTGTCTTGATTTTCCATCTTCATCAGTCCATTAGACCTCTGGTAGGGGAATGTATGTTTCAACTGTGTGCATGCTTGATAAATGAATGAAATGCACAAATGGATGTAAAATGCCATATGTTTTATGCATGCTTGTTATTTGTTTCAAGGTTTCCTTATGACGAGGAATAGACCAGATCAGATTCTCTTAAGAAAGTTCTCACTGAGGACTCCAAACCTACAGGAACTTGAACCGATTTGGGGGAGAAATTTGATGCCATAAATCAGAATCAAAATAATCATTTCTCATAACAAAAAGATGATGAAATTGCCTTTTATTAATTGATATTAAAAGTACAACAAGTCAATCTTTCCAAAACCTTGGACCGTCATATGCTGAGATCTCATTAATTCCATCTCTGATCAACCCAAAAAACTGATGGAATTCATTTTTGGTCATTGGCTCACCATCTGCTACTTGTTGGGCTAGGCCTCGTAATCCTAAAGCATAATTCTTGGCATCATCTGCTTGTACATGATAGCGCATAGCTTCAGAAGCCCAACGTTCTGCTTCTCTTTCTGCATTTTCTTTTTCTGATGATAAGGTTTGCTCAACAGAAAGCAAATGGTAGACATGCTCATCTAAATTGGCAATGACTAAATCTTGATTTTGATGTTGCTCTTGAAGTGATTCATTTTTCTCTTCCAATTTTAATACCATTTCCCCAGCTTTTGATGCTCTTCTAACCCATCTCTTCATGTTGACATCTTGCTTCCTCTTATCTTCTGACAAAAGTACATATTTTTCTTGTAATTGTTGGAACTGAAGTTGTTGATGTTGTAGCTGAGCTGACAAGTCATCCTTTTCTTGTTTTATGATAGCCAAAGTTTTCTCTCGAGTGGCTAGATTAGATTCTAACTTTCTTTTTTTAGCCCATAACTCTTCTACTTCAGCATTCAAACTTAGGTTATAAGATTCTTGTTGGGCGCGGACTTCTTCGTGTATGTCTTCAGCAGACTGAATCAAAGACCTGGGTGGCCCTTCAAAAGGAGGAACTTTGTACCCTTTCCCTCTCTTCTTTTGCCATATTGGATATCCTTCAGTTGTTTTTCCTTCTACTCTCTTAGCAGAAGTAACCCTACCAGGATGTTTCCATGCCTTCTTCATTGACTCCAATAATTTCTTCGAGGTCTTGAAATCTTCATAAAATGTTCCCAGTTTGGTAGTCCTTGGAATAAACTGCTCAAATCCAAACTGTCGTAAGACCATGTTGGGACAGTAACTAATACAGCAGCGGGCTCCTATCAACGGGACCCATGGGTACTCACCACAGTATGCCAGATAAGATTTGAAATAAGAGTATCGACTTCTCCAATGAAATGGAGATTTACTTAGACTCAAGAACATTGATTCCCATGTGGTTCTTCCTACTTCATGTAAGTGTTTTTCAGCAAAATTCTCCATCTGAGAATAAAGATGCCATGGGGTACCAACCAAACCTGAAATCTTCCCCTCAATCATATGACTCACAGTCCAGACAAACAACAACTGCAAGCAACATCTTAAACGACCCCTTCCGACTTTTCTACAATAATTCAAGGATGAGAAAGTTTCTGCCAATATTGCTGTAGCCGGGTTAATTTTAAGGGTCACCACATTTTTAAATACATTGACAGCCTCAAAATCGATCATTCCCTCTGCAGATGGGAAAAGAACCAAACCATATATGCCTAAGGCCAAAATTCTCAATCGAATTTCATTGCTTTCATCGTGTAATCTCCTCTTGAATATGGCTTCTAGTTCATTCCAAAACCAACCCTGGCTATTTCCTCGTTTAATTGTATGTGATTTTGCTAGTTGACAGTCTGTCTGGGTAATCCAAGCAAAGTTAGAAAGTGCATGCTCTATAGGTGTGTAAAAGTACACCTTTTCTGACTTGGGACAATTTAGCAGGGATTCATACTCCTCGATAGTAGGGGTCATATCCACAGTATCAAATGTGAAGCACCGATATTCTGGATCCCAAAACCCTATCATGGCCTGAAAACAAGCATGTTGGACCCTAATCTTCAGTAAATGTGATAGATCCCCATATTGTTTCTGAAAAGTGATTTGATCATGAGGGGATAACTTTTCCCAGCAGTCTAGCAGTTGTCCTGTACCAAGTGGTCTGTCATCTAATTTAACATGCTCTGGCAACTGAGACTCAAATTCTGATGGCAAACAATCCCCTTCATCATGTTGGCTCAATTCTGATATGGTCAAAAATTCCTCAATAGTAATGGGTTTTTCCATCTCACACTTCCTGAGGATCGGTGGAGACTTAATGAGCATATGAAATGTATATGAACATTTATGTTTATGCATTGACATTTTTTCATGTCCTAATGGGTATATCCTACTTGATAGGATCTAGCTCATAAGGTTTGGCTCAGTTTAGTCTATCCTTAAAGATATTCTTCGGTTCTTAGATTGCCCGAATTACTCGTGAAGTAATCGGCCTCTTAACCTTATACAACATGAGTAGGGGAGAAAGACTCCACAGTACTAGTTGCATAAGGTGAGTTACAATCCAAGCAAAAGTCCAAATGAGCATCAGTGGACATAAGTCACACTTGCCACTTGAATCTTTCTTTTCTAATCTTAAAAAGGACGAGCTCGGGTCTAGAGCTTTTATGGGTTCACAGTGAAGTGTGTGAAGACACAAATAAATAAACATGCATGCATGTGGCAATATGGAAAATGAAAAAGAATCACAGTAGATATTGCATAAAATAAATAATGCAAATAAAATAAATGCCCAAAACTAAATAGCGATAAGAAAGAGCAAATGAAAAGCAAACACAAGCAGTTGGCTCAACCCTAAGTCCCCAGTGGAGTCGCCATTCTGTCGATACACGACGTCGGGTGACGGCTCCCGCTTTTTTGTTTATTTTAACAAAAAGGGTTTTTTCTCGATTGGGGGAAACAAAGATTTTATTGGAGTCGCCATCTAGTAATTTGAGGGAACTAGAAATCCCAAATTAAACATTGGTCCCAGAGATTCAGGTACGGGGTTAGTTATGATTAAGGGAAGGTAGACACCACCCTTAAAACATCCTTTCAAAAGAAAGGTTACCCTTACTTGTGTGTTTTTTATTTGATTCAAATGCGATTATATTTTGGGCTTATTTGTAATTCTTTTTTTAAAAGATTAACGTCGGTCCCTAAAAATAGGAGACACGTTAAAAATGACATCAGTCCCTAAAAATTAGGAGACTTGTCTAAAATATGACGTTTTAACCCTAAAAAGGAGAGTTACGTTTGGATTACCAAAAGAAATAATGGACATAATCCATATTTGGTATTTATATTTTTGACATCGGTCCTTTTTAAAAAAAGAGACGTGTCGACAAATAATATTCGTTTATAAAAACAAATTTTATTTTGATATTATTGAGAAATGGATATAACCATATTCGAGAATTGGGCTTTGGACCCACGAACAATAATATGATAAAACGGGTGTTAGAACCACGTTGTTTTTTATATTCTTTTTGTTTTATTGTTTTTTACATGCAAGAAAATTTATATACAAAATAAAAAAATGTTAGAAATCTCAAAAAAATTACCTGAGTGTCACTGTATAGGTAAAAGACTGAAATACCCTCGGATTTCTCGAAAAATTACGAAAATGCCACTGGCGGCGCGTGTGGCACACGCGCGGTTACTGTGGGCGGCGGCGAGATTTTCCGGCGAGATTTCTGTCCAAACGACGGTGGATCCTGGTAGATCTGATGTCGAGGATTCTGATGGCGGTGGTCTCGACGGCTGTTGATGGCTGACGAGGGAGAATCGTCGGTTTGAAGCTTCGGTGGCCGACGCAAATCGCACCCCTTTTCCGGCCAGATGAGGCGGAGAAAACGATGAAAACCACCGGGGTTTTTCTTTACAGCAGGGGAGAAACCTTTCTGTGGTGGTGCGGAGGCTGGAGACGGCCGAAAAGTGGAGATCGGATGAGAGAGAGAGCGTTGCCGGCGGAGGAGAGAGAGAGTCCGAGATTACGCTACGGTGTGAACGCGTGTATGGTACACCGGTACCTCTGAACGCTGTGCACCGTTGGATCTCGGATGAAACGATCAGATGGCTGTGATTGGCTAGATCTGCAGGTGGATCGGACGGTCTGGATGAGCGGAGCCTTGATCTGGTGTGGCGCGGTGCACCGAAAGCTCGGTACACCGGATGACGTGGCGCAATGGGATCAAATCTTGGAATATTTTAAAAGCTGAGATGTGTCGGGATATATTTGGTATTTTTCAAATTTTTTTTTTAAAACAATATCCTACTCTCGTGAAGAAAAACTAAAAAAAAATTACAGTACTTCTTTTTTTTCTTTCCGTTTTTTTCTTCCCTCCTCTGGCGAACTATCACTGGCTATTTATAGCCACTGACAGGGAACAACACGGATCTGCTTTAAGAAAAATTGTGTACGCACAACTACTCCGCCTACAATTAGTGTAATTGCCTCGCCTAATATAACAAATTTGTATTATTAATTTTGTTTTATTATATATAATAATAAACAAATCAGTATTAGAAAAATCTCGTTTCAACCGCTAAAAATCAATTTTAATGACCGAAAATAATAGTTTTGACCCAAAATAACCTGAAACTCATTTTTTACCCCGGTCGACATGGTTGGACCCGTATGGACTCGGTGGACTCGGTTTTGACCCAAAACGAACCGACATTTATTTTTTACCCTGGTCGACATGGTTTGACCCGTATTGACCCGGTGGACTCGGTTTTGGTCAAAAATGACGGTTTTGACCCGAAACGGCCCGAAACTCATTTTTTACCCTGGTCGACATGGTTTGACCTGTATTGACCTGGTGGACTCGGTTTTGACCAAAAATGTCGGTTTTGACCCGAAACGGCCCGAAACTTATTTTTTACCCTGGTCGACATGGTTTGACCCGTATTGACCCGGTGGACTCGGTTTTGATGGAAAGATGCGGTTGACTCGAGAAAAGTATATTTTTGAATTTTTAAACTTTTTTTCTTAATTGTTTTGGATTTTCATAAATAATAATAGAAATAAAATAACATTCGAGAAAATCTTGGTGGATCCAGAATTGGGTTACAACAACAGTGATGGAAACGACACCGACGATAGTAACAATGACAGTGATGATGACGGTGACGATGACGATGAATTTATTTTAATGACGCATTTTGATATGAAAAAATTAATTATATGCACAACTGGAGCTATAAACATGTGTTATATTTAATTATATGTATAAAAAACCATGTATGGTTTCGTATAATACAGGGATGCGTTAGTTGACAGAGGTTTTAAGAGATCATTGGAAACGAAGTGTTAACATGTTCAGGATGGACGCAACCGCTTTGTTGAGTCTGTGCACTGAATTAGAAACGCACCATGGCTTAAAACCGTCAAGAAGAATGAGCGTTATTGAAAAAGTGGCAATGTTTCTATTTACAATAGCAGTTGGGGCGTCAAATAAACAAGTGCAGGAACAATTTCAACATTCAGGTGAAACTATTAGTAGATGTTTTAAAGAAGTGCTTAAATTATTACGTTTGTTTGCTGTGGAAGTCATAAAACCAGTAGATCCACAATTTACGAGCACACCAAGAGAAATTGCTATGAATCTAAGATTTATGCCAAATTTCAAGGTAAGATGAATTTTAGTTTAATTAAGTAGTTTAATTAAGTTGTTCAAATGAATATGATATATCTTATAAATGTTTATGAGTACTTAATGTTTTTTTGGCCTATAGAATTGTGTCGGTGCAATTGATGGAACACATGTTCGTGCCTGCATACCATTTGCAAATCAAATTCCATATATTGAAAGAAAAGGTGTACCAACACAAAATGTCATGGCCGCTTGTAGTTTCGACATGCAATTCATGTTCGTGTGGGCAGGATTGAAAGGCAGTGCACACGATACGCGTATTTTTCTTGAGGCTATTGACAATAGCAATATCAAATTTCCAAAACCTCCAGAAGGTTGTGATTTTGACTAAATTGAAGATTTGGTAATTGAAGGAATATATTATTTTTTAAAGTTCTGTTATTAATTACCATGTTGTTATTATTTGTAGGAAAATACTATTTGGTTGATGCTGGATATCCAAACGAGTATGGGTATTTAGGTCCCTACAAAGGCGAGAGGTATCACTTCCAAGAATTTAGGTGGCGTGGACAACCAAGTGGTCGGAAAGAAGTGTTTAATCGTGCACACTCGTCACTACGTAACGTGATCGAACATTCTTTTGGGGTATGGAAACAGAGGTGGAAAATTTTACAAAACATGCCTGCTTATTCATACAAAACACAAGTTGAGATTGTAGTTGCACCAATGGCATTACATAACTATATTAGAAGGAGATCGCAAGATGAATGCAGTTTTTTCTGAGTATGATCGCAACCCCAATTTAATTCCAGATGACTTTTTACTTGATATTGTTCAGGTTTCGGCCGTTCAAGGCTCACAAAGGCCTTCACGTATGAATTTTGTACGCGATGGAATTGCAAATAGTTTGATGGAACAATAAAGGAGTACATTAATGTATAATGATATTTCATTTTGTTATGTAATCATAATTACAAAACACCTATGTTTTGGAATTATAAATATGTGTCCATATATGTCCTTTTAATTAATTCAAATCAAATATAAAACACAAACCATATTAACCAAACAAAAGAAACTATTTTTTTAACCACAATTTAAACCACAGTTTTACCAAACACAAAGCTGCTTTTTTTCTACCACAATTTCAACCACATTTTTTTAACCAAACACAAGAAACTGCTTTTTTTAAAACCACAACTTCAACCACAATTTTAACCAAACACAAACTTTTTTTGAAATCAACCTCATAAGAAGTACTTTTTATTAAACTGCTTTTTTCAAACCACAACCACAAAAGCTACCACAATACCAAACACGCTCTAAGGCTAACATATTTGTGCCTCAGATAAAAATTAAACTCTTATAGAAAAGACATGTACTTGGCATGTCAATGATAACTTCTGCTGCCTATTATTGTATTTTAATGCCTTGTGATTAGTGATGAGTATGAATTTTTTCACTAAACAATACCGCCAATGTTTCTATGATTGAAAAGTGATTTGATTTGATGAGGTAGCTAAACATAATAAAAAGAAAGTATAAAAAAGGTCAAATTTTATGGAAAAGAGTCTTAATAATTAGAGCTCGATTCATATTTTGTTACTAAATATTTCTCTATAATATACTCTTTCTTTGAAACTCTTTAAATATGCCAATAACCAACATTTATAAGTTAGAAAAATTAGAATCTTAAATCAAATAAGAAAAACAACATAAAATGCAAAATTAAACTTGAAATTTGGAAAATAAAAAGAAAATAACAAAACTGAATGTAATGGCATCTTCTAGGAATAATTTAAAAGTCTTCCCAAACTCAGTTAGTTACAACAAGCTGATCCTTTATAGAATTGGGCTTGTAGAACCTCTTGGCTGAATCTGAGCTTGATCCAATGATCATATATAAAGTTATTGGCCTTTTTCATTTGATTGGTAGTTTGGTGTGATTAGGCCTCTTCTTGGGCTTATCTATGCAATATTGATTCATAAACAAGTCTAACAGGCTTTCTACGTGGTCCAATTTTCACCATTGGTTTCCTACATTATATGAAAGATGCTATTGTGAAAAATATATTTTAAAAATAAGAGATGTTACATTGGGAGATTGATATAAGCGGGTTTGAAGGATCTGTTGGCTTTGAGCAGTTAATTGTGAAGAAATATGAACGCAAATCATATATATCTATTTTCCAATTCAAGTTTCTTAAGCTAAGCCCCAATCATGTGGTTGACTTTTCATATAACAACTCAAACATCATATAAAAAAACAAATCAATCCAAGCCCCACTCATGTGGCCAGCTTTGAGCACACGACACTTGTCTAAAAATAATCACCACATCACAACACCTATGTACAAATCCTTATCTTAATACTGAAAATAAAGACTTATATAAATTGTTATAAATTAATGAGGATAAGGTGACAAGTACCTACTTGTTCCTCTCACTAGTCCTTTCCTATTTGCATTAGGTCATGCAGTCGATGCCTCTTATGCATTACACAAAGTCTTACATTAACTTCACTCTTTAAATACTAACAATGTACTTTTCAATATTTTTTTAAAAATTTAGGTACTTGTTACTCATGAATACATCTACTCTTACATTATCACACATTAAACTTTAGTTTTCCAACACTTAATGTTCCAATATAAGCAAAACTATCATATAAGCTAATTTCATGCATACACATATATTATGTTTTATTTTCCATATAATAATTACCCATATTTTTCAAGATAATTAAGCTTTAAGGTTGCCCAAAACAAGCCCCTTTACCTCTTGTAATAGGGCTGTTACGACAGCCCATGTTAAACATTTATTGACCAACAAAAAGTTTCTAAACTCTTTCCCAATTAAAATTGCTATATCAGCCTTTGATTTTACTATCTTAGGATGCCAAAATAGCCCCCAATTAACCAAGTTTAATCTATTATAATAACCTTTATTAGACCATATGTTTATACATTACTTCATCTTTTTAAGATTAAGTGTTTCAGTCACCATTATTAAACACACTTATTATGTTAATTAAATCAAACAATTTCAATCTCCCTTAAACAAACCCAAAAGAACCAAAGAAAACAAAAAAAGAAAAAACCAGAACACAAAATTAGCTAAAATTAGGTAGTAGCTAAAATGGTTTGATCATTTTGAGAAATGTTCTAAATTAGTCTAGCCATTTCTCAAAATGGCTAGTTCGACTTTGAAAAATCTTTTTTTTTTTTAATTCTTTCTCTAGCCAAAGTCTTCATCCTTAAAATTCTTGAGTTTTCTTTTCTAGATCAATTTATAATCATTCAAGTTACATACTTAACATACCAAATGATAAATTCTTAAAAGACACATACTCAAATACAACAAATCCCTCTTTCCCCTACAAAATTCATGGTGTCTAAAATCCTTATCTTTCTACATAAAAGTCTCTTTTCAAATCTTCCACAATATTACCTTTAATTCTATTCCCTAATCATAAAATTTCATTGTTTTTTCAAGAAAACATGATTTTCCCCAATATTATTCAAAACCCTATAATTCAAGAATTTAAAAAACTCATCTTTCATTCTAGTTCTCATGTATAAACTTCTTATCACATCCTTGATGTTTATACCAGCATAATGATACATAAACTCAAGTAAAGATTTCACATAGACCTAATTGACCGAAACTAATTAGGGTTTTTACCCTTGGATTTTTCTTTAATTTGTTGTTAATTTCTTCTAGTTACTTCTCATTACAACATTATTTCATAAAATATTTACTAAATTAACAATATTTTCCCCTAATCTATATAAACCCTATTTTTTTCAAAATAAATTAGGCCTTTTCTCTTTCTATTTAAGATTAAAAAGACTAAAGGAATAAGGATGTGAATAAACCTTACCAATAAATCTTGAATATAAAGATCACTTTCTTGAATGATCTCTTGATTGAATTCCCTTCTTCTCTAATTCTTCTTTCTTCTCTTTAATTTCCTTGAATTCTTTTTTTTTTCTTGAATTCTTACTTAAGTAATGTTTTTACTATTAATCTCTCTCCGTGATCTCTCAATTTCTTGTTTTGATGTGTTTTCTATTGGAATGAAAAAGTTACAAAGAGTTCTCTTTTCCTCTTCTCCCTTTCATTTAAGTGATGATTCATTCTTTTTTTTTAAGAGAGGCCATTTTTTTTTATCTCTTACTTTTCTTAAATTCGTCTTACTCCCTATTTTAATTTATATCTCTCATATTCAACCCTAATCCTTTTTACTCTACAAAGAAAACACTATTTATATCATATTATTCTTCTTATAATAAAAGATTGGGGTTTTATAAATCTAATAAAAGTATTTAGGATATTGGATAACCCAAACAACATCAACATCTACTTAAACAACCTATTTAGTATCTTAAATGTTGTCTTTCACGCATCCCCCAACTTGATCCTAATCTAGTTGTATCCACACTTAAGGTTAATATTTGAGAACATCTTAGACTTAACTAGCTGATCCAACATATCATCTACTTGTAGTATGTGGTACCTGTACTGTATTATCGAGTTAATAGTTGTTATTTATACACATGCTCTATAAACCATTTTTCTTCAAAACTAAAAGGGGCTAAAACTACACATTGATTCATGGTCTCTTGACAATACCTATTTTCAACAACTTTACCACTTGTTAGTGTGACCTTTTAGACTCATTGAGGCTGAACATATGCACTAGCCTAATTAGTTTTCTCTACGAAACTACTCGTAGGTATCAATGCAAAAACTATGTCATTCTATACTTCCTTCACGATCTGTAATATGAATAATTAGTTTTTACTCTTACTTGGTTCAACTTCAATCACTTCCTTCTTTTTCTTAGGTGCTAATATGACAAAAAAGAAAAATTATTATATTAAGGGTGTACATATAGTGTCACTTGTCATGCACAACCTTCTTCTCATACTACAAAGATCTACTTAATAGTATATGATACGCATCCATAAAGACAACATTATACTAAAAATATCATAATATTTTTTTCTTATATAAAACAAGACAAGAAATCATTTATCTATGACTATCTCACTATTTTTTTTAAGCTAGTTCAACTTATAGGGTTTGGGGTGCTTGTTAATTCTAAACAACAACTTCTTCACTATTATTGTTGATACTACTTTCTTATAGCTTCTACTATCTTTGATTAGTTTACACACTTTGTCTTTAATGGTGCATGTCGAATGAAATATGCTGGTGTATAACCAACTCTTATTCAAATTATCCTTGAAAGTTAGTAGACTCTTTCATATTACTAAAATAGCACTAACATCTCCATACAAAGCCTCTATACTACCATTCAAGTCATCATAAATAAGTTTCTCTTTGGGCTTTTCTATTGATGGTTTTTTTCTCGAATGACTTTCTAGCTTACAATATTTTGGTAGAGCAATACCCTTACTCATCAAACTTATAACACTACAATCTAAAACTAGAACTAGAACTAGTACCCTGACCTATGGCTTGTGGAGGAGTTGGTTTAGGTTGAGTAGTCATTCTTTGATCATTAATGCACACTTCTTTAGTGTTCTGGTAAGCTCAAAAGCTTTTTTTAGGTACCCTAATAACATGTTATTTCTCTATATTTAGGGCTCTCTAAAAGGCTTTTAAAACAATCCATAATGACTGCACGCATAGTATGTCCTGGATAGTATGTCATAATCCACTTAAGCATTTAATCATCTATTGTTTGTTGTTTTGTTTTTTTACAGATCATTTCTCATTACTAGTTGATAAAAATTATCAATGTATTCATTAATAAACCTCCTCTATTACCACAATGTATGGAGTAGCTGGTATAAAATCTGAGTACATCTAAAAAGAAAAAAGTGATATTTCATCTTCTCTTAGTTACTGATACTTTGTTTTCCTTGTATTTTTAGTCTTTCCAATTGTTTCCACAAGAAAGAAGCTCGTCCTTAATTCTAATAGTGATTAGTTTCACCTTCATCTACTCCAAGATTTCTTTACATTAAAAAATCCTCTCCACTTTGTAAATTCAATCAATAAACTCCTATTCTTGTAAAGTGTCTATAAACTTAAGAAGTTTTATCCGAAATCCTAAGTCTTCACAATACCCATCTCAATCAAGAGGTTTATTTATTTACCCTTACCTTTGAAACGAGTTCTCAAAACTCGTTACAAATATGGGATCACCATCCTCATCATGATCTTTTAGGTTTCTTCACTCATTGATAGGTTCATTTTATAATCTATCTTTGCATATTCTCTATTTGAGTTTTTGAGTGTTTTTTTTTCTTCAGGTGGAACCTTATCATCCCTTTCTACATGAGCACATATTGTTCTACGATCTCTTCTAGCCATGGTTATATAACAATATACAACAAACAATTGCTTAAATATGATCTCAATAACTACAGTTATGATTCATATTGATTGCTAAATATTCATCTCTAATATATTTTAAAAGGTTTACAACTCTTTAAATATGCCAATAACTAACCTTTAAAAGGTTTAAAAAATAAAAATCAGAATCCTAGATCAAACAAGAAAACAACATAAAATTTGAAATTAAACTATGATCTTTAAAAATAAAAGAAAAATAACAAAATTGAATAAAAAAGCATCTTATGAGCCTAATTTGAAGGTTTTATCAAACTAGGATGGTTACAACAAGCCAACCCCTTAAGAACTGAGACAATAAAACCTCCTAACTAAATTTATGCTTGATTTGATTTAATGATTGTATCAAAAGTTATAAGTTTTTTCTATCTAACAAGTTGTTTTATATGATTAAGCTTCTTTTTAGGCTTAGCTTTTTTTTACTGGTTCATAAATGAGTCTGATAAGCTTTCTATATGTTTTATTTATGGTAGATCCATAATTGATTATTCAGAATTTTAAGATCCTTCAAACCCTCATACGTTATATGGTTAACAAAAACAACAAAAACTTTATACTTTTTTCTAAGCTTAGAAACTATCCAACTAATTATGTTGTGATTGGTATGTTGGATAGGACAAAAGGAAATACGATACAACAAATTACGATGTGTACAAATTTTGAACAAGATAAGGATCCAATAACACACCTTGTCATTTTTTTAAATCAAAATAACTATTCATTTGATTTAATTTGAACACTTAACCATTAATCTTGGTTTCCTTTTTACATGCCTAAGTATTTTATGGTTCACAAATACTAATTAAGTGATGTTTGGTAACCAGAAATGGAATGGTAAGAATAAAAATGAAAATTTTATTCCCACTTTGTTAGTGTTTAATTAAAGAAATATAAATATAAATGAAGAATGAGTGTGAGAATGAAAATTAAACATATTCTTAATTTCATGAAAGGAGGTGAAAATAAAAATAAGAAACGATAATATTTTTCTTAAATGATATATTATTTTCATTTGTTACACATTAACTATTTTTACCACTATCAACAACCCAACTATTTCTACCACTATTACTACCTCATTTACTATTGTTGCTTGCTACTATTAATGGTGATTATGATTTTTTTTTTCTTAAGAAGAGGTAGTATTGTTAATATTACATCATTTTTACCCTCCACTTTTCTTCCATAACCACTACCACTATTTTTTTTTTCCAATGCCATCTTTTTTAACAATGAAATTTGTTTTTTTAAAATATATTGTTGTTATTAATATACCTTTATTACTACCACCATATAGACATATACTTTATTCCTCCTTCTCCTTCATCGCCACCACCACTAAAATCACATCTATTATTTTTAATATCATCATTGTTGATGAAATTATTATTTTTATCTTAAAAGTGAGATATTTAAAAATATTATTTAGATTTCTTATTACTATTCCAAATACAATATTAAAATAAAAAAGAAAATTGATTATTTAATATTTTGATTCTTCCATTTCTATTTCAAACCTTTTATTCTTTATAATTAAATGGCATTAAACTCAATGCCTATGATGTTTACTTTTTAAAATGTTGTCCCAATCCACGTTGAATTTATATTGATGTGTTTGTCACCTTATTGTTTCTTTATTTAAGGCTTTAAAAATATCTTATTCGACCATTCCCTTTTAAGGTCTGGTTACATCACACAAAAAAAAAACATAATTTCTATAGGTTTATAAAGCCTTAAGTGTAAAAAATTGTTATTTTTTTATTCAATTTGTAGGGATATTTTTGAACTAATTTACATATTAATCAAGATCAAATTCTCTATTTAGATGACTTTAAAAACGATCATCTTATATTGTCTTTGTGTATTTATGAAAATTTAATAAAATTTCTTTGGATGCTAACTCCAAGGCTTGAAGTTCAAATTTAGAAAGTAAAAAAAAGAGAGTAAACTTTCTTGACCACTAAACCAATCTTTTAAATTCCATAAGTCTCGCATACTACATTATATAACTGGTGACATATATACAAGATGAGGTATGTTTGGATTGATATGGCATGCTTAAACAAATGAGATTGTCAGATTCACTTCACCTTTTCATAAAATCTACCTAGACCAACATCATCTTTCCATAGACTTGCCTACTTCAATTCTCTTTAATGGGCATAGATATCATTTTTTTTTTAAGGGATTAGCCACACATCCCTCAAATTGACTTTGCATCTTTCTTTAGTGTATAAACCTTGTATCCCTCTTTTTAATAGATCAACCTCGTGTCCCTTTCCTTGACGGATCAACCACACACTCTCTCTTTTTAAGCTAATACCTTGAATATAACTACTACATCCTAGGTACATTACCCTTCTAATCAAACCTGGTTTACTCACCACTAACTATGGAGATAAAAGATGCATACATTAAATGCTAACACGTTCTTCTACCATAATTGAGCCTAGATGATGACATTATGATATGCCTATACCTAGGAATAACCATTATGATATCATCTTGTGAACTACCTGTTAGATATAACATTATAACCAATCAATTGATTATTCATGATATTGACTTTATTTATGTAAAAGCATATTTATTATTAATAAAGTTTTTTTTTATCTTCAAATAAATTTATGTTTAACTAATGAATATATAGTAAAGATAAAGTCATTGGAAAAAAAATGCTTTACAAAAAAAATTATAAAATGATTATAATTATAAGATTCCTATTGCATCAACGCTTTTTTTCTAAATGCTACTAGTCAATGTTCAATTAAGACTTGATATTAATTATAATTTTTAAGATCGATACATATTATATTCTTTTTTTTAATGAAATGAAGTAGTTGCTCTTGCAAGTTGATGTATGAGGAATATTTGAAACTAATATATAGATGTTTGTTAAATGACATGTATACTAAATTGACATGTATGAGGATTTCATATGAAAAAAATCACACATGTGTATGAAAATACTCACATGACAATTATATAAGTGATTCTTAGATTGGTATCATTAAGTTATCTTATTAAAAAAATATTGTTTTGATCCTGACTGCATGTTGCCTTAATAAAAGGTAAAAAATAAACAAATATTAAGTATAACATGAACTATATGAAGATTTTTAAGTGATCAAGAGAAGATTCATCACTATAAGTGAATTAGAAAAAAAATGTTTCACTTATTCTTAAATAGTATTGATTGTGGAATCCTTGTGCAAGGTGAAATGATGTTTGAAAATAATTTAAAATCTTATTCAAAAAGTCAATGACTATAATGTTAAGAACATATATGATTTGTCAGAACAGATACATTTCATGTTCAAGCATCCAAATCAAAACATTCTTGATGAAGTGATAATAATTATATTAAGAAACTAGTCATTAAAAGTTAAGTTAAACCATTTATGACTTGTTTAATATTTAAGGGATTATGACACATTGCTAGGTGTTGTTCCTAATATTAAAATATAAATTAATCAATTTTTTAAATTGATAATAAGTTAAATTATTTAACTTATTTAATTCCATTTTGATTAGAATTGTGATTTATATTTGTGTCAATATATTAGAAAACCTAATGGATTACAAACATAAAGAACAACAAGTAAGACTTTAAACTATGATGATTAATTAAGTGTAACTTTATTATTAATAAGTTTTAGAAATTTAAGACTTTAAGTAAAATTAATACAGAGAAAATTATAATTTTAGACATAGAAAAATCAAGTAATGACTTGATTGTATTAATTTCTAAAACTACCCGGAAATAATATGTGATATATTTCAAGGGCCAAAATGATATCTTATAATTTATTGGGTTATCAAGTTTTCTCTATAAATAGAATAGTATACCTTATTCTGATTATTTGATAAATAAAGATATGACATGATTAAATACACCTCAAAAATATAGAAAAGAGCTAACATTAAAGGTATAATAATTACTCTATCTTAAAAGGTTCGTAAGAGATCTCCAATCGTGAATGAAGATAATATTTTTAGATAATCTCCACACGAACCTTAAATAACCTGAAATTATCTAAGAGACCCTTAGGACTTCTAATTGTTTTTTAAAATTATTGTTTTTGTTACATTTATGTGTTTTGAGAAACCTAACACTATTAGCTTAATATTCTTTTAAGTTGTTGTGGCTTATAATTATATAAATATCAATGAGTCATAAAGTAAAAGGTTTTAATTTAGGAGCTCACATCTTCTTAGTAAACACACATAACATCACTTTAAAGGCTTCCCTCTTCCTACATATGTGCTAACTTAAATATTAGAGAATTTTCTGAGTCTAATAAGATATTTGTGGGGTAACCTTAGTATCCTAGTTTTTTCACTAATCTTGGAAAAATCTAAATTCAATGGGTTTTGCATGAATCTCACTAATAAGTCAAAACATGTGATTGATAAACCTCTATCTTAACATAAAAATAATGGTGTCATGTTAATAAAACATTTTATATCTTTTAATATGAGATAGATTACCCATCTTTCTATTTGTTATTATCTAAAAAAGAAAATGCCACTTTATTTTGAAATGAGACAATAAAAGATAAAAATAACCCATGATCAAATATAAAACTTAAAAAAAGTTAATGTTAACCCATTTTCTAATTAACATGCAATGATTGAAAACGATATTGTTTAACAGCTTATTTGTTTTTATATTTCAAAAATATTTTTTTAAAAAAATATATTTTTTTTTTTTACTTTAAATTATTTTTTTTTGATGTTTTCAAATATTTTTAGTATGATAATATAAAAAAAATTAAAAATTAAAAATAAAATATTATTTTTAAATAAAAAATACTTTGAAAAATAACTTCATCCATAATAATTAACAATATCTAAGTGGGTGTTTGTTTGCCTGGAAAATGGTTTCCTAGAAATCACTTTACAAACCTTCTCATGTTTATTTGCCATTAAAAAAGTTGGTCAATAGAAAACACTTTCTAGTCAAAGAAAAATTTGGCTTGATTTTCAGGAAAGTGTTTTTCTTTTATTTTGGGTGGAAAACACTTTCTAGAAGTTGTAAAAAATTTAAAACTATCATATTATTTGCTGATTATATCAAATTTAATCCTTAAACTTTTGATTGATATATATTTTGTTTGATTGTTTTTTAATTTCATCCCTTAAAATTTGATTTAATTTGATTTTTATATTAACTTTGATATTCCTCATTTTTATGATTGTTATTTCCTTTTTTTTCTTATTATTTTTTTAATTGAATTTTTTTATCTATTAAATTTGATCCTTATTTTCTTGATTGTTACTTATTTGATTTGAAATAATTTATGAACATGTTATTATTATTATTTTAATTTCATTATCTTTTAATTTTATTTATTTATTAGATTTGATCTTCATTATTTTGATTATTATTTATTTATTTGAGATAATTTAGGAAATTAGAGTTTTTCCAATTTCATTCTCATTCTCATTCAACTTTTTAATTTGTAAAATTTGTTCCTCATTATTTTAATAAACTTGAAAAAAATAAAACATCAATAAGTTATTTTTCAGCTTATTTTCCATAATATAAGCAAACATTAGAAAGTGTTTTCCAACTTATTTTCCATCATATATTTTGTTTGATTTTTTTTTAGTTTCATCTCTTAAAATTTGATTTAATTTGATTTTTATATTAACTTTGATATTTCTCATTTTTATGATTGTTATTTGATTTTTTCTTATCATTTTTTTAATTAACATTTTTAATCTATTAAATTTAGTACCCATTCTTTTGATTGTTACTTATTTTATTTGAAATAATTTATGAAATTGTAATTATTATTATTTTAATTTCATCATCTTTCAATTTTTTTTATTAGATTTGATCTCTATTATTTTGATTATTATTTATTTTATTTGAGATAATTTATGAAATTAGATTTTTTCCAATTTCATTCTCATTTAACTTTTTAATTTGTAAAATTTATTCCTCATTATTTTAATAAAATTAAAAAAATATTAATAAGTTATTTTCCAGCTTATTTTCCATAATATAAGCAAACACTAGAAAGTGTTTTCCAACTTATTTTTCGTAATATATTTTGTTTGATTTTTTTTAATTTCATCCCTTAAAATTTGATTTTTATATTAACTTTGAATTTCTCATTTTTATGATTGTTATTTTCTTTTTTCTTATTTTTTTTTTAATTGAATTTTTTTATCTATTAAATTTGGTTCTCATTCTTTTGATTGTTACTTATTTTATTTGAAATAATTTATGAAATTATAATTATAATTATTTTAATTTCATTATCTTTCAATTTTTTTATTTATTAGATTTTATCTCCATTATTTTTATTATTATTTATTTTATTTGAGATAATTTATGAAATTAGATTTTTTCCAATTTCATTCTTATTCAACTTTTTAATTTGTAAAATTTGTTCTTCTTTATTTTAATAAACTTGAAAAAAAAATAAAAAATTAATAAGTTATTTTCCAGCTTATTTTTCATAATATAAGCAAACACTAGAAAGTTTTTTCCAACTTATTTTCCATAATATATTTTGTTTGATTTGTTTTTAATTTCATCTCTTAAAATTTGATTTTTATATTAACTTTGATATTCCTTATTTTTATGATTGTTATTTGCTTTTTTCTTTTTATTTTTTTAATTGAAATTTTTTATCTATTAAATTTATTCCTCATTCTTTTGATTGTTACTAATTTTATTTGAAATAATTTATGAAATTGTAATTATTATTATTTTAATTTCATCATCTTTCAATTTTTTATTTATTAGATTTGATCTCCATTATTTTTATTATTATTTATTTTATTTGAGATAATTTATGAAATTATATTTTTTCCAATTTCATTCTTATTCAACCTTTTAATTTGTAAAATTTATACCTCATTATTTTAATAAACTTGAAAAAAAATAAATCATTAATAAGTTATTTTTCAGCTTATTTTTTATAATATAAGTAAATATTAGAAAGTATTTTTTAATTTATTTTTTATGACATTATCAAATATTCAAAAATAATTCACTTTTAAAAAAAAATAACTTTTTTTAAAATTTATTTTTTTTATAAATAAATGGACCTAAAACAAACATGGATAGTTTACGTGTTGTCTACACAAACTAGTGTAGGGAGGCGGGTAGAGGATAAACAGCCAAAATAATAAAAAGGGTGAGCGAGTGTGGGAGGAGTTTCCTTTCTCTTGTCCTTGCTTGCAGGCTATCTTTTCCCTTTTTTCCCCCTTTTTTCTCCGTCTTCCTTCGTTCCGGATCTGAATTCTGATCTCCAAACACTTCCTCCTCTCAATATCGGTACGTTAACGTACAATCTCTCTCTCTCTCTCTTAAATTTACTTTGATCCGTCACAGAAACAAGTTTCTCTCCTTGACAAAAATAAAATAAAATAAAATTGCAGATCATGGCGATGGCTAGAAGCTCCTTTAAGATGGAACACCCTCTCGGTTATTTCTCTAAGAAACTCTTAACTTTTATTATGACATCTGTCTTAATTCTGATCAATTGGTTAACCTAGTGTTTTTTTTTTTTTTTTTTTTTTTTTTTTTTTTAAGATGAGTTAGTAGAACGGTGTGGAATTATATTATTTAATGATTGTGGTGTTTTGGATGATAGAGAGGAGGCAGGCAGAAGCTGGTCGCATCAGAGACAAATATCCTGATAGAATTCCTGTATGTTCTTAACCGTTTTATTTTTGCGTATTTGTTCGTTGCTGCTCGGACGGTCTTCCTTTTAGTCTGACGTTTTAACTATTATCTTGTGTAGGTGATTGTGGAAAGGGCTGAGAAGAGTGATGTCCCTGACATTGACAAGAAAAAGTTAGTCCCCCACCTCTTTGTTACCATGGACTGCTTGTATTAGGGTTTTTTTTTTTTTCGGGTCATGTTATAAATTCCCTTGTTAAGCTTTTTGATGATCGAGGTGCAATTTCATTTTCTGAATCTTGGTTAATCGAATCGCCCGCTCCATATTATTTTGAGGGCTTCCGTAAATGAGCCTCTTCAAATAGGACTTGTTGCTATTGACTTATTGATCCCTATAGGACATGGTCAGCGAGAATTAATTATTGGGGATCGGTAGACCAGTAAAACACCAGCAGCCACTGATACGATTCTCAATTAACAAGGGCAAAATGTAATGTGTGTTTCGTAACTGCTTCAAGGGAAAGAGATGTGAGACAGGATTTCCTTGAGACTGGACTCTTATATGTGCTTGTGTATTAGCTTCCCAGCTGAATGATAAGAGAAACATAACTCTCTTTAAATTCTATGAATTGTTAAATGGTTGGAAGGTGCTGAGTGGGACTTTGTGAGGTGTGCTAACTAATATATTTCACATTTTCCATTATCTTGTTTTTTTTTAAATGGAAATTAATTTGTAACTTTGGGATGAGTAGATACTTGGTTCCTGCTGATCTCACTGTTGGCCAATTTGTGTACG
Source organism: Populus nigra (assembly GCF_951802175.1). Lineage (NCBI taxonomy): Eukaryota > Viridiplantae > Streptophyta > Magnoliopsida > Malpighiales > Salicaceae > Populus > Populus nigra. The sequence continues at coordinate 21,781,970 of NC_084855.1, read as the reverse complement.
TGGTCCGGAAAAGGATCAAGCTCAGTCCAGAGAAGGCTATTTTCATCTTCGTGAAGAATATTCTACCACCTACTGGTGAGATAACATTTAATGCATTTTGATTCAGAACATATGAACATTGCCTGTTTAACAGACTTTGTGATGTGAAAATTGGTTGCTTTGTCGCAGCTGCCATGATGTCAGCAATATACGAGGAAAACAAGGATGAAGATGGATTTCTTTACATGACATACAGCGGTGAAAACACATTTGGGGTGTATTGAAATGTCGCAATGACACATCTGTGTGATCAAGCCACGCAAAAGAAATAAAAAAGGAAGAAGCTAGATTAGTTGTAAATTCTTTACTACCTCCCTTGTTTGCTGCTCTCTCCAAGTAAACACTGATCTCTGACTTTTCTTTTTATCTTCGGATAATTGGCTGTCTATATTAAGTGAACTATTCTCCAATTTGTGTTCGTTACTATTTATTTCAATCTGTGCTGAGTGGATGCCATGCTGTGGGTGATTCATGGCTGGTTGAGTTCGTTATGCATGTGCCTGACTGGTTATTTTGCGTTGATGCTTGAACATGGTCGTTAGAAGATGAATGAATGAATAAATAAATGATGCCCTGGGAATTGTGGTTCGAATGATATCCATCTGCTTTCTTTGCTCTGTCAAAATCAACCCAAAACGACCTTGCTTTGAGCTGATTCTACTGAAAACTGTCACAAGACGCCAGCTGGGCTCAATATATGGAAGTTGTCAGAAATTAAGTTACAAGGATGACATTTGACCGAATAACTTGAGATAAGCTTATTTGAATTTTAAAGAGTTCGAAAGGCATTTTTGCTTATTGATCAGATAGATAAAAAAAAAAGAAGAGAAATTTGCATCAATGTAAAAAGACAATGAAAGAATTCTGTAAGTAAATGCATCTCCATTGATTTGTGGATCATGTCCAGGGGAAATGACTAGCTATCTTGAATACCATTCTATTACCATCCAGATTCTAGCCTACTTGACTAGGCCACACTCAGAGCTCTACAATTTATTTTGAACACTTGCTCTGGTACTGGTTCTTGACCTATTTGATACCCACTAAAGTTCCGCGTTTGCCTACTGAGCTGCTGCCTTGGCCGTGTCAAATCCTGCTGCAGCTGCTGCCTTGACCTCCGCCATCTTCTTCCGAGTGTTCCCATTGCTATCCCTTTTTTTTTTTGGCCAGGAGTCTGTCATCATCTTCTCCATCAAAACGTCCTGAAACCCACTGATCAGCCCAGCTTCATGCCTTGCTTCCCATGCTTGTATTTTCTTCAGCTGTATCATTAGGCAAGTAAAAAAGAAGAATTTAATAATCATTAAAAATATTATTAACACAACGAAATCCCAAATCTACAAGTCAATGCAGTCATCTCCAACTTAAATTTATGTTCTGAAAGTGTGAACATAATTGGTACAAATGTTATTGGCAAGGTGCAGAATAAAAAAAGGAGGAAAAAAGAAACAAAGAGGGCATCTCTTTGTAATTATTATTTTAAAAATATATAAATTCATTTCAAAAATATCTCCGACATAGATTTATTTTTGTCATTTTAACTATATGTGTGTGTGTGTGTGTGTCATTTTTGTTTTAGGACACTTAACGAACACAACCCAAGTAAACCTATTTGGACAAAGCTTAGTTCCTCTACAAACACAAATATAAACCTATAACCTTAAATATATAATAATTCTTAAAACAAAAATTCAATTAGTACACATGAATTTAGGTGCCAATAGAATTTCAATACTATTATGTATTGGTAACAATTTTAATCACAATACAACGATAAGAATTCAGATTTTTAATAGAGATGAATTCAAAATCTTTATAGGCATGGAAATTAGGCAAACAAACTGTTAATTCGACAAAAAATAAATTTAGAGACGAGGAGCATAAACAATAAAAATTAGAATAATTTTCAAGCTTGAAATACACATAAGAATCTCACAAAGAGAGAACATTAGTGGTTTAGGGCAAGAGACTGAATAGGGTTGTGAGTGAAATTAGCTGTAAGTGATGCAATATTTTTTTATGGGTTTAGATAAGCACTTCCTTTTTGTGTAGAAAAAAAATCTTTTGGGGTCATAAGTTTTTATTTGTTGACTTCTTAACTTTATTATAAGTGATGAAGTCGTTAAAAACTTCAAATAGATTGGGCTTCCTTGGATGAGTACTAGACTGGTAATTGACTTATAAAACAAGTTATCTATTAGGATTAGGACCCTTCAATACTTAAGTTAAAAATATAAAAGGAATATATACGTGGAAAGAGTGTTTGTAGTGAATAATATAAATATACTTGAGTGAGTCTAAGTGAGCATGTATGGTCTTGTGTGGCTTGTCTTTAGGATATCTATTTTGACATGGTATCTAATGATGTTTATATATACTAGAGATGACATAACCTTACCTTTTGGAGAGCTTACTTGGTGGAGAGGGAAAAGTGATGGGAATATCTATTTCCTTGGAAAGTGGAATACTTAGCGTACAACACTTACCATTGGTGGATAGGTTGACACTTAAGAGTAAGTCACTAGTAATAAAGGTGGCATGCCTGAAAAGTTGGTGTAAAGTAGGCTTAAGGTGGAAAGTTTGGCCTAAACAATTTAATGAGAAATTATTTATTAGCAAGGAAGGGTGGTGTAGTGTGTGATGGGTGATGCATGCTCCAGGATAGAAGTATTTTGAAATATGTGTTTGGGTAAGTAGGTTAACAAAAGGTTAATAGTAGTAAGAAAAATAAATAAATAAAAAGAGAAGAGAAAGATTGGGGGAGAGTAGGGAAGAAAAGAGAGAGAGAGGGAGAGATAAAGGAGAGAAGGAGCGAAGTAACCCGGGTCTGGGCTAGCAAAGATGGAAAACCTGGTATGGGCCAAGAAGGCCCTACTATGGGCTACTGTATATAGACCTTGTCTAAGCTAGCCATGGCCAACTTGAGTCGCTGCAAGCAACCCCATTATAAGCCAGATAGGTTCAATTTAGATTATTGCAAACAATCTCTATCTTTTTATTATTATTATTAATATGCTTCATCATTTGCCCCTAAGTCTTTTAAATAAACATGTTTGAAGTACTTTAACTGATAAAAATGGGGGAAAAATACTTACCGAAAACAATTGCCTTTTATAACTGTTTGTATGAAAATGTTACTGTGGTTGTGCCTAAATAAAGGACAAGTGCTTTTTTGTTGTTGTTATGTTAATGTCTCATGCTCAAGACTTTTATTCTTGTTTTTGTAAGATAAAGAAGAGTTTTAATTTTCTTGTTTCTTAAGAGAAGTTGTCTTAAAAGTAAGGATGAAAGTAAATAATATGGTATGTGTATGAGCAGCCATAAAGATTGGAGAAGGATGTTGATCCTTTTGGGGACATGTGGGCATAGAGGCCTGAAAAATGACCCTTAATCCTTTTTTTAGAGACAAGTTGTCCTTTTTTTTTTAGAGGTAAGTGGTCATGGAGACCTAAAGAAGGATCCCTGATCCTTTTAGAGATAAATGATCCTAGAGACCTGAAAAACTTTAATGGGGATATGGATATTATCATGAAGAGATGAAGAAACACTACTATTTTCTATTTGAAAAATTCAAAAGACAATAAAGATATAATTTTTGAAAAATTATCTTATCTCCAACAATGCATCATATGGATTGCTTCTCTTTCTTCACAAATTGTTAAAGGTATCCTGTGGAGATTAAACTTTTTATTCTTTTTAGTGTATAGCACTCCTTTATGTTGTACCTATGATCATGGTGAAAGATACATAACTTGTGAAGGTTTCTTGTGTTTGAATCACTTTTCATTGGTGGTAAGTATTGCATGAAATCCTTTTCCTTGATGGTGGTCAATACCTCAACACGTGTGATGGTGAGAGGTGTGGTCAGGAGCTTGAGGAATGTTTGGCAATCATAAATGTGCCTTTTAGTGGTCCTTTTTGATGTTCTAATAAAAGACCAGTGGCGTTGTGGAGATTCTACCATCTAGAGATATGGTGACTTTGCCTAGGCACACTAACTTTCTCTACTTTAATATAATTCTCCATTACTAGTTTTATGTTGATAAGCGTTTTTCATTGAGAGTGTACATGCGTTCCTATAATAAGTAGTTATAGACTTTACTGATCAGGGTTTTAATGGTGATGAATTCAAGTAGGTTCTCCATGCTTAGCATTTTTTTATTGAAACTTTAGAGATATGCCATAGTAATTTCATCTCCTTATTGTATAATAGTAAAGAGCTTGATCATGCTCTTTTGAACTGGAATGTTGGTACTTAAACAAGAGATGAGTTTAATGTACAGATTGTAAAGGCTTAGGATAGAGCCAAGAGCAAAGTTGTGATACCACACTTAGCAGAACTACAAAAATCGCTCTTTGTTGTAACTTTGAAGATTCTTCTTACATTTTATATATATTCTTTAGGATCTGTAAGACCATTATAGTTGTCTAGATTTGTCTTAGCAGCGACACAATCCTTAGATAGGTGTGTCATAACCTAATTTTTAATCCCCTATTTTTTTATATTTAAAAAAAGAATTCCAAAAATGGCCTTTTTAATATATTCAGTCAATTTTAATCATTTTGTCAAATTCATTTAATTTTTTTAAAAATAATAAAAATAATAATATGAAAAATAAAAAAGCTTAAAAGATAAAAACAAACAAACATAATTAGGAGAAAAATTGAACATATAATTGAGTTTAACAAGTCAAGGTTTGAGTTTGGAAAGTTTAGAAAAAAACCATAAAATGTCTTGGGTTACAATTGAAGACTTAATTGGAAAAATGTAGAAGAAATAAAGGATTTCATTTGATTAAGAATAAAGTAAATTAAAGAACCAGGGATGAATTTGAAACAAATGATCAAATTAAAAAAAAGTCAATTACAGGCTTAATTTTAAAAAAATTTAATTTGGGAAAACAATGGTTAAAATTGCATAATTTTAGAAACCAAATACTAAAATGAAAAGTAGACAAACTAGAAAAATCAATCAATTCAATTTAGAGATTAAATTGAAAGAAAATCCAAGATTTAAAACCCTAATTGAATAAAATTAAAAAAACCAAAAAGCCAAGGATTGTAATTAAAAGGAAAATATATATTAGGGACTAATTGAATTGTTATCCAACTTCGTTTTAGTGCAATTATTTTCAGTCCAATTAAGCTAGTCTAATTTTTCAATCCAATCCAATTAAATCTTAATTTTATTCAATTCAGTCCAATTCTTTAATTGAATTAAATTAAGTAATGCAATTAAATTAGACATTAAACCTAAAAACTCAAATCCAAAATCTAGCCTTTCAATTCAAGAATTCTAGCTCCCAAATTGATTTGTTTTCAATTCTCCATGATAAACCCCTCAATCCTAAAAACCCAGCAAGTTCATTCAAATTCACTCAACAATTAAAACTCAAATTCTTATTTACAATAACCATTAAAAATCTAAAATTTTCAGTTACAATCACCAATTGAATTTCTAGATTCTCAGCTTATAACCCATGCCTCCCTTTCCATAATAAAAGCTATAAGAACAACACAAAAAGATAAGAGGAGAACACTAGAAAAACCCTATTGTTACAGCTTTCAATTCATCATCCAACCCACTGCCTTCCATCTTTTCTCAAAGTCTCCTAACCAAACCTGTTTTTCTCCCAACCAAACTCATACAAAGAACAATATTGAAAAACATCATCTCTCTACCCCTCATGGTTTCTCCTAAGAAACATATTCAATTTTCACACGTAACCTCTCAAGCCTCCATCAACAACACATAAAATTTCCCTAGCTTTAAACTATCACTACCTTCACCCAAACCAATTCTCCATTAACTAAAAAAAGAACAACCATAAAATAATCAAACCTCACCTAAAATCACAACCATAAAATAACAAAACCTCACCTAAAATCACAACCAAATCAAATTAAAATAGACCTAAGAAAAAACCATTAACCATATTAGACCCTGCCACACATTCCATAACCATAACCAAACAATCATCCAATCATCTTGTCGCACGTGGGCGGCATCGCGGCGGATATCCCACTTTAAATCTAGGAAGTGTGTATGGTATCTATCTGGCACATATGGGGGGACAAGAAAATCTAGTCTCTTATTGGTGGAAAATGGAATGGGAGTCGCCACCTAGTATTTTGGTCACTAGGAACCCTAACTGGTCTCAGAGATCGGGTACGGGGACTGGTTGCGTAAAGGGAAGTTATTAGCACCCCAAATACACCATACCTAAGGTAAGCTGCATTGTTTTATTGTCTGATAAAAAGCTAAGGTGTTATTATATTTCTAGTTGTTGGTCTGTCTATGGTTCAAGAAAAGTCCTCCTCAATAAGGAGATCCTTATCTTATCGGGTAAAACCTAACCGTTCTAACGTCTATGTAAAAAACCATATTTTTAATATCAAGAATACGTTTTATGTATAAATTCATAATCTCAGATACTAAAAGAAGACAAAAAGATTTTTTTAGAATTTTTGAAATATTGGCCTAGTTCTCATGGCTTGAAAAAACTGGTTATTAAAGCCAAAATGCATGCTAATACATATATTGTTTTGAAATTTCCTTTGTTGTGTGAAAATTTGATGTTATAATATATATATATATATATATATATATATATATATATATATATATATATATATATTGGAGAGACTAGGCCGTATGCATGAAAACAAAACATTTTTTGAAAACTTGACAAAAACCGGGTATTTTAATACCGGATTTGTATCTTTACAGTATAAAAATACAAACCGATATTGATCAAAATATAGTAATAAAATTACAGAAAATCACATATTTTTTGAAATAATTTTTGAAGATTTTTTGTTCGAACGGGCCAGACCCGGCCCAAAAGGAAACTGGGCCGAAATCAACCCAAAATAAATTGGGCCTGCTTTCTACAGGGCTGGACTCAGCCCAGCCCAAAACCACATGCCTGGTTACTGTTCACTGTACAGTAACTGGGGTTGGTATGCAGGTGAACAATAACCCGTTAATTAATTAGCCAGTTACTGTGCACACAGTAACTGGGTAATTATTTTCTTGCTTGCAGAACGTGCACAGTGCACGTTCTGCATGCAAGGCGATGAACAGTAAACAGAGATAAGGGTCAGAGGGCTGACCTGTGGTGGCTCTGAAGGCGGTGCTGCTGGCGGTTGCTGACCGAAGGATGGCCGGGAGGGTGGTCGGCCTTTCTTCTATGTTTTTCCCTACTCTGTTCTCCTCTGTTTCTCTTTTCTTCTTCTGTTTCTCACGACGCTCTTCCCTCTCGCGGTGGTTCTGCTGTTGTTTGGCAGCTTTGATGGTGCTGGTGGTAGTGGGGAGGACGCTTGATGACAGCAGCTATTTTCTTCTTCTTCTTCCCCGTGCAGAGGCGTAAGTTGCTGCCTTTTCTTCAATGGTGCTGCAATGGGTGAGAGGAAGATGATAAGCTGAGGAAGGCTGACTATGGCGTGGGCAGTGCTGCTGTGTTTGTGCTCCTGGTGGCGTTGATGTCGCGGCGGCTGGCTGTGACGGTGGTCGGTGGCTGAGGGAGCCCGGTGACAGCAGCTGTTCTTTCCTCTCTGCAGCAGCTCCCTCCCTTCCATTTTTTGCTTTCTTTCCTCCCTCTGGTGTTTCCTTCTGTCAGCGGTTCAGGGGAGGTGGGGAGGTGAAGGTAACAAATCAATGGTGTTGGCAGTGTTAGTGAATTTGTTATGTTTCAGAGCTTCCCCGTTTTCTCCCCTTCTTTTCCTATCTCGTTTCCTCTCTTCCCTCCCCTTCAGAGCTTCACAGTAGCTTTCTTTGTTTCAAAACTTCCCTCCCCTCTCTTTCAAAACTCCCCATCTCCTTTAGTTTTCTAGCCCTCTCACTCGTTCAAACTCCTCCTCTCGTCCTTCCAATCCCCCCTCCTGCTGCTGGTGTTGAGAGCAATATTTATAGGTTAGAGGGGCGTGGGCTGCTGTTGCGCGTGGGGAGCAGGGGAGCGGCCTGCTGTTGTGCATTGGAGCAGGGCACGCGACGGTTGGTCGGCCAGACAGGGGGCGTGGGGCTTGAGGTTCGGTCACTGTTCCATGTTTTAAGGGGGCGTGGGCTTTAGGCAGCGTGCGGAGAGAGAGAAATGAACAGTGTTTCTTTTTTTTTCTTTTTATTTTATTTGTGGTGACCCAAAAATAGGTTACAACACATCTCTTCGCTAAAGAAATAATAATCATCAAACCACTACCCAACTATCAACCACCACATATCTGTTGTTTTCCTCTCAATAACCACCATTGTCGATTCACTACAATCAATCCCTCATCAAAAGCACCTATAACAACCTTTCTTTACATAAAAAAAACCCCATCATCTTTGACCCATCTACAACTTCCTCCTAAAATAGACCAACAACTATCAAATCTTTCACATGACAACACCTCACACATCTCCCCCCCTTCTTTTAGTAGTTTCCTAAAATAAAAGGTCTTAAGTCACTAACAAAGAAGACTCCCAAATCAATTTGATTTCAATTGATTTTTATTTTTTTATTTTTTTATCTTGCAGGTTTTATAATTAGAAACGTGAGATATATGCTCACTATAACTTCAGAAATCAACAAGATAACGTGTGAGAGGCACACGTGCCACTTGGCCTAATTGGATTTTCCAACAATTCTTTTTGGTGTTCTTTCTCCCCAAAGGTTGATTTCGAATCTAAGATGGATACATTGTTATTTATGTGTTTATGCTAATACTTTTTCTTATGCACGAGTTTGATTCATGCATGTATGAGTCCAAATATTATTAATAACAATATTCTCATAAAATGATAATAAGAATAATAATAACAAAGGATATATATATAAAAAATGATGATTTCTTTATGCAAATTTGTTCGTGAATGTGATGTAATGTTTTGGGTTGGGTTAGCATGATCCTATTAAGGTCCATTGAGTAAAAATGATGGCACATGGGCTTGTTTTTTAAAACTAAGTAAAATCAATGAAAGCCCAATTCAACTTTTTACCATCCTTATAGGTTAAATGTCTTTTTTTTAATTTAAAAAAGGCTACTTGACAAGTCTCATTTATTTAAAAGGATCAACGTAAAATTTTTTTATGAAAGAAAAGTCTTTTTTTTTAGGGATTAATGCTAATTTTTTTAGAGAAAGGGCTAAATTAACAAGTCTCCTTTATAAGGGATTGATGTCAAAATTTTCACAAATGTCTTAATTAATGAGTCTTTTATTTTTAGAGACTGATGTCAATTTGTTTTTTTTTTTGTAAATAATCATAAATAAAATATAAATCATAAATAAGCTAAAAATAGTTAGGAAATCTAACATCAATTAAAATATAAATTTATGAGAAAAACACATAGTAAATGTAACCTTTCATTTGAAAGTATGAGGTAAAGGTGACATTGATCTTCCTTTAAGCATAGCTAATTGTTTACCTGAATCTCTAAAACTAATGCTAATTTTTAAAACTCATAGTTTCCTTTAATAACTAGGTGGCAATTCCAGTTTCCCACATATATTTTCCCATTTTATTTTAGAGAGTCCCAGTCGATATTATGGTGTGATAAGGGGAATGTGCATCACTCTATCACATCAAAGTTTCTTCCACACAACGAGAATGGTGTTTAGGAGCTGGTGTAGTCTCGTGGACATCATGTCTAGATTTTTTTTTATGATAGGGGCATGTGAATAAGATTAAGACTCAAAAGAATATTGATGGAGATAGTCATGCCCATGTCTAGGGTATGTTGAGGAGTGTAGGCTACATTTGAGAGTTAAAGTATTATGTCTACTTCACATGTTGTTTTGTCCTATTTTTCATGGAATTGAAATTGTCTCTATACACCTAGCGCTTGTAATGAAGTTGTATATTGACTTTTCTATTGATGAAATGAAAAAGGTACGAAGCTATTCTTGTATGGATATGAAAATGTTATTGTGCACCTCCATTTATTAGGGGAGCTGCAAGAGACCTAGGGGAACTGGAGTCCATATGGTAGGGAGATTAGTTACTTTCCTTTGTTTTAGGGTTTTGTCAACCATGAACAATATTTTTGATGAAGAGTGAAAGAGAATGAACTAGTTTTTTTTTTGTTATGTTTACCACAAACAACACAACTGATAAAATAGTGAAAAACTTTAGACAGATTAAGTTTTTTCAGTATAGTATTGTGTGTGGTGACTGACCTGTAAAACAAGTCCCTTATTAGGACAAAAGACCCTTCGATTCTTAAGCTAGCAAATATAAGAGGAATGTGTGTGTAGAAAAAGTGTTATAGTGAATAATATAAGTATGCTTGAGTAAGTTTAAGTTAACATGTTTGGGCCTGAATCACTTATCTTTAAGACCTTCATTCTTACATAGTATCCCGTGGCATTTATAAATATTAGAGGTGAAATAAGCTTACCTTGTGGAGAGCTTATTTAGTTGAGAGGGAAAAGTGATGAGGAATACCTGCTTCCCTAGAAAGTTGAGTACTTGGTTAAAATGTCACACTTACCATTGATGAATAGGTTGATGCTAGAAGGTAAATAATAATAAGGGTAGCAATCGATAAAGGTTGGTACGGAGTTAGGCTTAGGGAGGAAAGGTTGGCCTAAGAAGTTTAGTGAGAAATTGTTTATTGGCAAGAGAAGGTGGGGTGGTGTGGTGTGTGATGAGTGTGATACATATTTGGGTTAAAAATATTTGAAATGCATGCCTAATAAGTAGGCTAAAAAGCTGGGGGATAGTTGTGAGAAAAATAAAATAATAAAAAACATAAATAGAAAGAGAAGAGAGGGAAGAGGGAGAAAAGAGAGAGAAGGATAAAGTAATAAGGGAAAATGTGAGAGAGAGAGAGAAAGAAAGAGAAAAAAAAGGAGAAAAGGAGAGAGGGAGGAGAGAACAACTGAGGCAACTTAATTGGGCTATCAAGGTTATAGGCCAAACCGAGCTACAAATATAGAAGCCCTGGCCTGGGCTGTTGTTTTTTTTTATTATTAGTATTCTTCCTTAAGGAGTGAGGTTGCTAGTTGGTACCTCTTGACTCACATGGACATTGTTTTTAAAACTATTTTATTCAATATTCACTTTTTTCATCAATTAGATTTAATTTTGTATATAAGTTTTGAGTTAAGGTTTTAGATATGAGAATGCTAAACTATAATATGTAATTGAGAAATTTTTTTTCTTTTTTTTTGGCCGAGGGAGGGGGCGAGGTTGGGAAGGTAGATTTTAAGAACTTTGATATATTTAGGACTAAAATGAAAACTTTGTCAAACTTTAGTCCTGGATGAAGAAGGAAGCAAAGTTTCCATTACATAAAAACTGACAGATAAGCAAAAAATGAGGGAAAAGAGATGGAAAAATTAACATTTACATGGTTTGAGGACGAGCTGAGTGATGGCAACACAAGGTTGATGGGTAGAGGAATCAATGGCTTGAATTAAGGTGGTGTGAGAAATGCCTTAGCTAGTGCTTGAAATGTATAGACAAGTGAACGTTCCCACCTCTACGTAGTGCCCTTAAAAAAACCCTGAAAGAACATCTAAACAAGGTGAAAATATTATAGATAGATGCTCCACCATCGTTCTAAGGTGCTTGAATTATGATATACAATAAAAATTTCCATGGGTTTTTCTTTTTTAAGACAAGACAAGTTTTGAGATTGATCCATAATTTTCCTTACTCTAGTTATGCATTGATATATAAATAAAGAAAGCAACATGTGATATAATTATAATTCAATCATAGAATAAGAAAATTAATATATTTTATCAACACAATACTGTCGATTTTTACTTATCACTAATAATATCGATTATAAAATTTAGTGATTTGGAAGGGCTTACCTAAAATATGTTTGATCTCCTCTCTCAAGGCTTTACAATTCTTAGTAAAGTGACCATAACTTATATGAAAAAAAGAAAAAAGGAAGAAAATAAAAATCTCCTTCTTTCCCCTTTCTAGTTAACTTAACAGGTGAATCAACACTTAACCTATTTGTAATGGCCTTAAAATTTTTGTTATAGAAATATTAAATGGTGTGTACCTTTTTTTTCCTCTAATTAAACACTTCTAACATAAAGACCAAGAATCTAACTTCTTTAAAAATCCCTACTCGAACTCTCTTCCTCTCTATCCTTCTTAAGCATGGACCTAGAGCTATAATGATTTCTAAATATTTCATCATATAGCCTCTTTGACATTTCTATAACTTCATGAAAATGAATATACCTCTCACTTTTGCTCTTAAACTCTTGCATGGATTTAGGCTCCTCTAAAGCTAGAGATCTTTTAAATTCCTCACTACAAACTAATGTCATCAAGCTTGAAATAGTTGTTGCCACTGTAAAATCTACTATCTCAAGTGTTTTTTTTTTTTATAAACATCTGTATAAAGTCTCTAAACAATTCATTCCTTCCCTAAATTATTGTTAACAACAACACTGATGTTCTTTTAGGTCATCTGTTCATTGCAAAGTTTTTCAGAAATTGTTCGAACAACTTAGGAAAAGAATCTATTGATCTAAGAAAAATCAGTAAGCTATATATGTACTCTTCCTCAAATAGTGGAAGGAAAAGCCTTTTATAAAATTGGATCATGAAATATATATAAACTTATGACCGACTTATAACTATTTAAATGATCTGATGGATCAGATAAACCATTATATGACTCCAGATGTGGTATCCTATGAACAGAAGGCTCTGTTTCTAAAATTTTATTTATGAAAGGGGATTCCATACTCGACCTTCCATCACACTTTTAAGCTCCCTCCTTAGTCACTTATTGTCGAACTAACTTTACCGTTCTTATATCTAGATCGTCCTCTATCACATTCCCCACATGTTCCTTTTTCCATTCTCTTTCCTGTTATTAGCATAATCCTCACCAAACTATGATTTCTTATATGTTAAAAGTAAACTGGATTGCTGAAGAATTAGTTGAACCGATCAACTAATTAGGAACTGGTCGACTAGTTGGAACATAACAACCAATTAAATTAAATGAATCGATCGAAGGACTAAAAAAGGTATGTCTATTTTACAGAATACTTTTCCTTATTAGTTTAGGTTTTTCTTTTGTTAATTTAATTCCTCGTTTGTTTAGGAATTTATACCTATAAATAGACTTGCAGTCAGAACGTGAGAGAGATAATATATAGAAAAGAATAAGAGTGCATCTTTGAGAAAACACTTAATGAAACATTCTTTCCTTTCATAGTTTTTTTTTGTTTTGCTATTTTAATTTGTTGTTTATAAACTCCTACCACACTAATTTTCTTCCAACAAGTGGTATTAGAGCTTGTTATTTGTTGTTTGACTTGGCCAATACAAACTTCTAACTTCAATATCCTTGTTTGACAAATGATAATTATAAAATTTGTTATATTCATGTGAAAGCTTGGCTAGGTTTCCAAGATGTGTGGGAAATGATTGAAAAAGGCTTTGATGAGCCTATAGAAGGAGTAATGTTGACTTCAGCTCAAAGAGAGGTTGTGCAATAGGTGTGAAAGAAGGATCAATAAACAATTACAATTATCAACCAATGTCTAGATGATGCTGTTTTTAAGATGGTGGCTAATGCAACCACTACCAAATAAGCATGAAAAGTTTTGCAACAATCAAATTAAGGAGCTACCAATGTCAGAAAAGTACACCTATAAAAGTTACGAGGTGACTTTGTAAAGCTACATATGCTTGAATTAGATTACTTTACTAAAATAATGGTCATATATAATAAAATGAACCAATATAAGGAGAAGATGGAGGAAACATGTGTGGTAGAAAATATTCTACATTCGCTCTAAAAAAAGTTTCATTATGTGGTGATCGCGATAGAAAAATAATAAAATATGGACCATTTGAATATTCAAGGACTCATGGAAAAATTATAAGCCCATGAAGAAAGAGTCAATGACATTCAAGAAAACATGTGTGCACAAACACTTTTTTCAAAACACTATTTAAAAGGGTTTTAAATATATCCAAGGAGGTAGAGGGTGTGGACAAGATAAAGAAGAGGATAAAGAGGCAGATTTAGAAGAGGAGGTCAAGGCAACCTCAACAAGTCGACTAGATGAAGCAAACCAGTTGACCAGTTCAACTAACAATGGCAATCCAAGACCTAAGTTTGATAAAACAAAAGTTAAATGTTACAATTATAAGAAGATAAGTCATTATGTTAGGGATTGCTGGAATCCAACTAGAAGGGTTGGAGAGAATGTCAATCTTGTTGTAGAAAATAAGAAAGAAGTCACCCTATTACCAGTGCATGATGAACGAATACAAGAAAAAGAAAACATGTGGTAAATAGACAATGGTGCCAATAATAACATTTGTGGAGATAAAGACAAGTTTATGGAGCTTGATAAATCGATTAAAGGTAATGTCACCTTCATGGATCATTCAAAAGTTTCCATAAAAGGGAAATGTACGATTCTTATTAGATTAAAAAATGATAGTCATCAATTTATTGATGATGTTTATTATATCCCAACTGTAAAAAGCAATATATTGAGTTTGGGATAATTGCTGGAGAAGGATTATAAGATTAAGATAAAAAATCATACTTTGACATTACTTGATATTTATGAAGCTACTATTGCAAAGGTAACCATGACAAATAACATAATGTTTTTGCTAAACATAGAGATGAATGTGCTTAAATGCTTAAAAGCATGTGTGTAATATGAGACTTGACTTTGACATATGAGATTTAGGCATGTAAATTTTGTTAACTTGAAGATGATGGAACAAGAGGAGATGTTGAAGGGTCTACCATTTATTATACATCCAAACTAGTTGTGTGAATGATGTTTAGTGGGCAACCAATTCCGCAAGAACTTTCCAAAAAAGTCTATATCTAGAGCAAATCAACCTCTACAATAGATACATGCAGACATATGTGGTCCTATTCAATGATGCTTATTTGGTAAAAATATGTATTTTCTCCTTTTTTATGATTATAGTAGAAGAACATGGGTATACTTCTTAAAGAAAAAGTCTAATGTATTTAACTGTTTTTAAAAGTTCAAGGTATTAATTAAAAAAATGGTTATTCTATAAAATCATTTGGGATATATAAGGTGTAAATTTTGTTCTAATGAGTTTAATAAGTTATATAAAGATCATGATATAAAGAGACTCCTAACAGTGCTTAGATCACCACACCAAAATGACATGGTAGAGATAAAAAATAAAAGCATCCTCAACATGGCAAGAAACATGCTCAAAACCAAAAAGATGCCAAATAAGTTTTAGGATGAAGCTATAGATTATGATGTTTACTTGTCAAATAGGAGTCCTATGAAAGGCTTAAATGACATGACTCCACAAGAAACATAGAATGAAAACATTCTAAGTGCTACTCACTTGAAAATGTTTGAAAGCATTAGTTATATGCATATAGATGATTAAGTAAAGACCATGCTAGATGACAAGAGAAAAAAAATGATCTTTTTAGGCTATGATAAAAAGTCCAAATGATATAAGCTTTACACCCTCAACGAATGAAAAATGGTGATTAGTAGAGATGTCAAATTTTATAAAAAAGAAGCATGAGATTGGAAGATAGATGATGGCGAGAAATAGAACTTTTACCTGTTTTTTATGAAGAGAAGGAGATATATAAAGATCATCAAGAACTTGCTACAATTCCACAATCACCAATGAACTCAACTTTTCCTTTATCTTCTTCTTTTAGTGGAAGTTCCAGTAGTGACAACCCACCTAGTCCACCAAGAAAGACAAGGAGCCTTAATGACTTGTTTAATGTAACTAATTCAATTGATGCTGATCTAACACTATATTGTCATCTTGACACATGTGAATCAATAATGTTTGAAAAAAAAATAAAGCATTAAAAGTGGAGAATTGCTATGGATAAAGAGATTACATCAATTGAGAATAATGACACATAGAAATTGAATCCTAGACCAAAAGAAAATAAGCCAATAGATTTCAGGTAGATCTACAAAGAAAAAAAGATTATCAAAGGACAATTAGAGAATTACAAAGCGAGATTGGTAGCAAAAGGCTATAGTCAAAAGCAATGAATTGACTATGATGAAGTTTTTGCCCCAGTTGTTGGATTGGAGACCTTTCGATTGATAATTACCATAACTACTCAACATAGATGGAAGATCTACCAAATGAATGTAAATCAACAACCTTTCTAAATGGATTTCTTGCAGAGAATGTCTATATTAAGCAACCTATGGGTTATCAAGTAAAGGGACATGAAGATAAGGTGTTAAAGCTAAAACAAAACCTTGTATGGATTGAAGCAAACCCCGAGAGCTTGGTATAGTTGCATTGATATTTATTTTTTGAAGAATGGATTTGTAAAATAGCCCCATAAATATGCTATCTATGTAAAGATAAAATACAGTGGCGATACTCTTATTATATGATTGTGTGTGGATGACTTGATCTTTACGGGCAATAACCCAAAGATTTTAGAGACTTTAAGCAAACAATGGTCAAGGAGTTTGAGATGAAATATACTGATCTTATTACCTACTATTTAGGGATTGAGATCAAACAAGAAGAACATGAAGTCTTTGTAAATCAAGAGAAGTTTACAAAAAAGATTCTTAAGAAGTTCAAGATAAATGATTGTGCAAAAGTGAATACTCTAGTTGAGTGTGGAGTGAAAGTATCAAAGAATGATGAATGAGAGAAGATAAACTCCACAACATTCAAGAGCCTAGTTGGAGGTTTGAGATACTTGACATGCACTTGTCCAGATATTCTTTTTGGAGTAGTACATGTGAGTAGATTCATAGAGATACCAATTATAACACATTTCAAAGTATTGAAGCAAATTCTTCAGTATATCAAAAGTACTTTTGATTTTGACTTATCCTATAGATATTCTAACAACTTTGAACTTGTGGGTTACAATGGTAGTGATTGGGCTAGAGATATGAATAATAGAAAGAGCAATACATATTTTGTCTTCAGTATATCAAAGAAGTAATCTATAGTCACATTATCAATTTGTGAAGTTGAATATGTAGCTGCTACAATATATTTTTATCATTCCATATGACTAAGAATATTATTGAAAGAGTTGATAACACAACAAGAAAAGCTCATAGAAATTTATGTGGACAACTTACCAACCATTGTTTTAGCAAAGAATCATGTGTTTCATGACAGAAGTAAGCACATTAACACAAGATTTTATTGCCTACGAGATTGTATTACAAACAAAAAAGTTGAAGTCAAGTATGTAAAGACTCAAGACCAAGTCGTATTTTTATAAATATGATGTTTTTGCCAAAATAAGAGATATACTAAGAGTTATAAAGAAATCAAGTTTAAGGGGGGATGATGAAAGTAAACCATATTTCTAAAGAATTAGTTGAATTGGTCAACCAATTAGGAACAAGTCAATCGGTTAGAGTAGAGCAACCGGTTGAATTAAATGAATTGGTCAACTGGTTCAAAAAATGATCGATTGGTCGAGTCGACATAATACTTTTCCTTGTCAGTTTATTCTTTTGTTAATTTAAGTTTTTGATTGTTTAGAACTTTATGCCTATAAATAAACTTGTAATTAAAATGTGAGAGAGACAATATATAGAAGAGAATAATAGTGTATCTTTGAGGGGAAAAAAATAATGAAACATTCATTCCTCTCAAACTTTCTTCTTGTTCTTTAGTTTTGCTATTTTGCCTTGCTATCTATAAACTCCTACCACACTAATTTTCATCCAACATTAACTTCCTTGGTTTCATATTCTCTTCGAGCTCGTGTTGAGATCGATCAACTTTACCCTAGTCATGTACAACCTTATAACCATCTCATTTATACTATTATAATGAGAAACTCTCTACTTGTCCCTCTTTTATCATATTTATTCCTTGCTCATTCTCCAATTCATCATTTCTATAAAATCCCTATTAGTCGATACCATAATACTCGTAATTGCAGCAATAATTGTTGCTACCATGCTCATGTTGGTTGCACGTATAACAATCTTTTAATCAAAAATCCACAAACAACGTCAAATGTTATGTGTGTTCTTCTTCTTCTTCTTCTTCTTCTTATGAATTGTGAGTTATTGAACCCATCCTTTCATTTCCTTTTTTTTAGTATTAAATGAGGAAAATTCCATTATTTGTCCTTAATTACATAAAAGTAAATTTCTAATTAAAGGGGTTAAAGTCAGTTGATATGATTAGTGAGAAACAATTATATAAGCATGATAACACTAGAAAAACATTGATGTGAACCTCGTGGTCACACAACCCATAATCAAGATTGAAACCTAATCCTGAAAAGCCAAAAGAAGTGTAATAGGAGTGAGACATATTATAAACTAATTCCAAGACACCAGTACTATTGGAATGAAGTTGAATGATGACCCGAAGCCAGTTAATCTTTAATAAGTTAGATTCAGTTCGTTCAAGAACCAAATAATGCAAGAATATGTTTCACACGTTAAAACTAAAAAATTTAGAAGTGTTATTCATTAATGGCTGTCAAAATTTAGGCTTACAAGTGTTTACATAGTTCTGTAAAATTAACCCTAATGGATCTACTCTTATGGGCTTTAGTTTTTGACCCATATACAAAAATTGACCCAAAACCTTTACTATTAAGCTCAAACCCTGATCCAAACAAGCCTTTGATTTTAGCTGAAAACAAAGTATGAATTAAGCTCAAAGAAGCCTTGGGTTATAGCTAACAAAATGAAAATAAAGCTCGTAAGTCCTAAGTCTTTATATGCCGTGAGAAGAGAAAAGAAAATATTGTAGGTCTGATACAAGACTTATTTATAGCTTATAATGTTGCCCAATAATCCTGGGAACTAAAAGAGAAGTTGTTGCCTCTTTGGTTTCCAAGTTATAATAGGATTCTGATCTCAACATTATATTTATCCTTTTTTTGGAAGGAAAAGAATGTCGCCTTTAATGATATTTTTTTCCACCTCTTGGTATCCATTCAATATTAAGAAATACAATTAAATTGCTGAATTATTCTCCTTGCACAATAAAGAGACTACTTTGGCCATGTGTTTCCTAAGTCAACTTGGATTCCTTTGTTTTCTTTGTTGTGTTTTCTCTTCATCTGTCAAGGAAATAAAATAAAATAATATATCCTAATATTTAAAGGAAATAATCAATGTTTCCACACATAATAAAAAATCCAATATTAGTTAGGACTCCATGAAACATATGGAAACATCACATAACAAGGCTGACCGAAACTGATACAAAATTGCAGCCTTGTTGTCGAAACTTCATAGCTCAAATAAGGGTGGATTAGGCCTCTCTTGTACATGAATTAAATGCACTAAGACCTTCTCTTAATGCTCTAAAGGATCCCCAAGTTCATCCTTAACTGAAACTTGCACAACCAGTCCATTCGATGTTTTTTTCAATGCCTTTGCTTTGAACCTTATGATGGACCCATTTGGAACATGTAATGGATCTTTGGTGTTGACGGGTTGATCCATATAAAAAATTTTTGTAAAACAAAAACCCTTCGGAAGAACTATTTATTAAAATCCTTAGAGTAAGTTAATAAGAAACAATTAGGATTATTTACTCAATTTCCATTCTTCATTAAAAAAAAAAAGCATTTGTTATTATCTTATGCACTAGAGAGTTCCATTCCAACTTATAAATCACATGTTTAGATAATTATTTCCTCAGAGTTATAACTTCTTACATCTCTCTTTCACGTCCCTTAAATTTTGATTTTGTTAATATATTAGTTTTTTTTGTCTATACTTGACTTGAATAGTAAGGAGAAAAAATTACTTTGTCGAAATTTCTATCTTTTATCTAATTTTATCACCATTATTATAAACAAATATGCACGCTATAATATTTAAACTGAATATTTAAAAAAATCATAAAATGAATAAAAAAACACCGACAAAAAATAAAGTGAAAAAAGTGAAACAATTAATTATAAAAAATAGTTAGAAAAATCATACTCGAGAGGAGAAGGAAAAAACCTCGTTGGAAAATCATTGTCGCTTTGCTATGGACACTATCCCATTACTAGAAAATGCTCATCGAGACAATTATAATACCAGAGTAAAAGGCTATATGACTACATCGAAAAGATGTCACATACCGTTATAGCAACGACCTAGAAAACAAACAATGTAAAATATCATGAAGTGAGCGTCTCGTCCTTATATTTAATCAATTAATTAAATTTAATTTAAAAACAAAAATTCTTTAAAAAGATAACATTTAAGAAAGAAAGACAATAAAAAAAAAGACTTGAGATAACCTGAGTCATTTTTAAAATTAGTTCAAAATCCTATAGAAAGCATATAAAAAAATAACAAAGCCTAACACCCAATTACATAAATGTTGAAGAATTAAATTAAAAATTATTTACTTTAAAAGGGGGAAGAAAAAAAACACCAAGCAACCTTGAGCGAATCTTCGAAACTCGGTTTAAATTTCTAAAGTCATAACTCGTGAAATACTATACTCGGGTTTAACCAAGAAGCTCATTTTCCAATCAATTTAATATTGAAGGATGAAATAGTAAAAAATATTTAAATCTAAGAAATTTGTCATAGTAAAACAAATATCAATTAAAAGAATAAGAATCAAATTTGATATAAAAATAAAATAAAATTAAATGTTAAAGAATGAAATTAAAAATTAAATTCAATTAAGAAAATGATTCAAAACAAAACAAATATTAATAAAAAGAATAAGGACCAAATCTAGTATATGAAAAAAAATTAAAGTATGATGAAATTAAAACAAAATTCAAATTTTATAAATAATTTCATATATAGCTACAAATAACAATCAAAAGAACAGAAACCAAATCTGAAGGGAAAAAAAATTAATGGACTGTTTTGAAATTTTGAAAGCACAAGCATGAAAATTAATGAGGAAAAAAAAAAGAAGAACAAAAAGAAAAGGTTATCAATGCTAAACTGGAGGTTTGTTGGCCATACACGTTATCTAAATATCAAAGCGCTGCCGAGACTGTTTTTATTTTCATTAACTCTCGATAATATACAAAATTGAAAATAACCCTCCCATTTTAAAGCTTAAATTTTGTTGTATGGAATTCAAAACCAGGAATGCAAGTCAAATTTCCAAGGCGCTACTAAATTAAAATGCTTTGATCTAAAACCCTGCTTAAAGCCTGGGCCATGCCTGAGGAGCGCTTTTAACAACATTAGCTGCATATCTGGCCATGCTTGCATTCCTATCTTTTGTGATTTGGTTTGTAAGGCGGCAGTGGGCTGTCATGCACTTGTGCTTATCCTGAATTTGGCTCGATGGAATGCATGAAAAACACACAACTTGTACGAAATGCTTGCGATGCATTTTCAATTTTTCATAGCCATTCGCTGATTTATTGGGGTAATTTTAAAATAATATATTTTTTATTTTTTAAATAAAAATAAAAATTTATTTTGAAATTAATTAGATCATCTCACTCGGGTTTGGTTAGATTAATTGAGTTAGATAAGTTAATTCTTTAAATTAATTTGAAATAAAATTTAATTTAAACGAAACTTTAAATTAATATATTATTACATCGGACTATTATACCAAATTAAATTTAATAACTATGATAATAGTTAATTTCTCTCTGTCTATGATGATTACTTCATTTATAATAAGCTTAATAATAATAATTACAACTTGATAATTTTTTTTACTAAATAATAGTATAGATTGTGTTTAAATAATTTATTATTTATTTACATTTCATGATTTAAGAAAATTATTTAAAAGAAATGCCACATTAACTAATTACCCGGCCCGTAAGGAAGCTTTTGTGAAAGATTTAATTACTCCCAGCATTATTCAATCAATCAATAAGAAACAAGAACTGGAAAAAAAAAAAAACTCGAATATTGTAATTAAGAAAAGGAATGTACGTAAAAAAAGAAAGAATTAGAAGAAAGAAAGGAAAGACACTGCCAACTTGGTTATATTACCAATTGAAGCTAATTAATTAATTATATGAAAAATTAACTAATTATACGCAAAATAAACCATCTTATATAGTCATGATCCATATGCAGACCACATCAACCCTAATTATATAGTACTTTATTCTTTTTTGTTCTTCCTACCTAGGCCTCCTCCATCGATTTGTAAGGTACCCCAGAGACAAGCTCTAACTACAATAAAAAGCTCCAACAAAATCAATCTATCATTTTCCTCGTGAATGCTCTCTATTTGAAGCTTTCTTTCTCGTAAGAACATGCGATTTTTGGTGCAGAAACAGTTGTAATTAACAGATGCCAGGCATGTTGTTCCAATGGCAGGAAACCAGGGCCCTTCCACGGTTTGGAACTGCTTCTGTGTTGGAAGCACGAGTGAGTGAAGCATCTTCCTTAACGTCGGGGTCTCTGTTGTCATCAACAATATTAAGCCCACTGTATGACATTCTATTGGAATTGCGTTCATTTCTGCTTTGACGATTCCACTCTGGGAGTGGCTCCGACGATGGGAAGTTATTAAGCTGGCTGAAGAAGTCATCATCCATGGAATTCAACTCCTGGTCAGCTGCTTCCTCGCTTGGTTTTGTCCCTGAGTAATGCAAAAGCAATTACATTTTCGTATGTATAATCATTAATAGTAAAAATGAACATAAAGGCTTAACACTTAAATAAACTCTTAAAATAGTTTTAAAAATTAAAAAAATAAAAGAAATATCCCATCCGAAGATTTTGTGCTTGATAATAAAAAATTTCAAGAATAGATTCAATTATTCAAGGCTTTATATAGTATCAAAATAAATAAATTATTAATTAATAACCTTCTCTAAAAAATGAAAGAATAGCTAGCTAATTAATGCTACAGAGAGCTACTCATGCAAATTGGGTGAAATACCGTGAGACAATTCAGTCACCAACTAACCAAAGATAACCGTCATAATTACTGCTATGATACAGAGTATTTAACAGTAAACAAAAGAAATCCTGGATTAATAGTGAAAAATTAAAAATAAAAATAAAAACTTACATATATTTGAGGATTGAGACGAGCTCAAATCATCCCACAGTTTTTCACCACAAGAATATTCGCTACCGTTTCTCGGCAACAATTCAACACGATTGGTAGCTTCCTCCCCTACACCTTCCTCCTTTACAGTACTATCCATCGCACGTTTCCCTTCGTTAGATGCCGGCAGCAAGTCATCACTATTTGATTTCCCTTTGGAAGATATGGTCTTGGCCTCCTGCAGTAAAGCATCCAACAAACCGCTATTGTTCATATTGCCTGCCATTCCTTGTTGGCTAGTTTCACTGTTACTGTAGCCATTGTTGTTGCTTTTGTTGGATGCCTCCTCGAAACAAGCACCACCACCCCAAGAAGTTGTCGGCCCTGGTGGTGTTTGGCCTGAAGGAATAAAGCCAATTGGCTGAACTTGACCCCCCATTATAAGTGAAGTAAAACTCACATTGCTTTCCATATCTGCATCATTGTAGAACAGTACTGATGGTGGTGTATTTATCGGGACTGCTTGCCTAGTGGGGTTTTGACTGAATAGATTTGTAGAAAGAGGTGATTGCTGATACGACGAAACAGGAGGCAAAGACAGAGGTAAACAACCATCGTTACTGTTGGTATTAGCAAACAGTTTTAACTGATGGCTCGGATTGGAGTAGAATGCAAGTGGACTAAGATGATTCTGCAAAGGGTTCAAGGGAGTTGCGAAACTATTGATGGGATCAAGGGGTGGAAAACAGAGATCGTAAGGAGATGAGGAGAGTGAGGTAGAGTTGGGTTGTGTTCGTCGGTCTTCTTGGTGGTGAAAACTAAACGCAGCTGTTTTCGCTTGCAAATCTTGGGGGTATATAGGCAGACCAGCTCTTTGAAGTCTTTTCATTCTGGTATTCCAATAGTTCTTGATTTCATTATCAGTTCTACCGGGTAACTGCCATAATAGAGAAAAGATATAATATATCAGAAGCAGGAAGGTACAAAGTACTTGGAAAAAGAGGTGGGGCTAAAGATAACTGGATAGTGCAGAGAAAAAGAGGAAAAAGGGAAAAAAGATGGGCAAGAAATCATAATTAAAGCTCAAGAACATAAATGTAAGAGAAGACTTAATACATCATATTTAATTGGAGAAACTATCATTCTAGATGGCATTTGGTTCTAAAAAAAAAAACTAGATAAAGGGAAAATGGAAAAAAAAATACAACAACTAATAACAAGGATGAGAAGGCATCATTCAAATGGTGGAGATGTAAAAAAAATGCATGAAGCTTCATGCACGAGTACATTTACCTGAGAGGCCATTCGAGCCCATTTATTACCATGTTTGGCATGAAGTTCGATGATGATTTTCTCTTCATCGGGTGTAAAAGAACCTTTTTTTAGATTAGGCCTCAAATGATTTGCCCATCTGAGCCTGCAACTCTTGCCGCACCTCATCAATCCGCAATTCTTCTGCACAGAATTCCAATTTCCTTCTCCATGTTTCTTCACGTACTCTATCAAGATGGCATCTTCCGCTACCGTCCATGGCCCTTTTTTCAAGCCTTGATTGACCCTTTTTGGAGCTGTAGCCTGTCCACTCTCCATCACTACTACTCTATCAATATTGTTGCAGTTCCTATTGCTCATCATCTTGGATGAATTTCCACACCATCAATACCACCACTAGCTGCTCTAGCAAGGCTGAAACTCTTTTGTTTTGTGGTTATGTTTGTGGAGTTGTTTGAGGGTTTAAATAGAGCTAAAATCTGTTTATGAGTCTTTTGATTACGCAATATTAATTGTCCTTGTGTTATTTTCCTTAATGACAATTGTATGTTCTCATTTGCATGCCTCTAATGTTTGCACTTTTTTTTATTATTTGTTGTGCTAGTTCTCTCCTCTATTAAGACGTGTGAGAAATACAGGGAGGAGAGGAGGAAGTGTGAAATTAAAGTCCTTTACCCTTTTTAGCTTCTCTTTTATAAGAGTTTGTGGATTTAGAGAGAAAGATTCAGATGTAGAGAGAGAGAGAAAAAAAAAACCTAAAAAGAAACGTGTAACGTCTCGTTGATATGTGTAGATATTAAATAGATAAAACAAAGTTGGTGAAAAAATTTGGACGTGTCAAATATATAATTTGATAAAGATGTTTATAGTTTTCTATCCAACCATTGAATCGTGCTCAAACTTGATTAGGAGAGTCTAAAAAAACTATAAAAAGAAACGTGTAACGTCTTTTAGATATGTGTAGAGACTACATAGATAAAGCAAAGTCCGTTAAAAGTTTGGATGTGTCAAATATATAACCTGATAAAAATGTTTATAATTTTCGATTCAACTATTGAATTGTGTTCAAATTTGTTCAGGAAAATTTACAAGTCAAAAATAAAAGATTAATTAGCTATAGGGATCTAGAAACACAAATGATATTATTTTTCTAGTTGATTTTTTATTTTTATTACTTTTTTTTTTACTTAGCTTTCAAACTTTCGATTGGGTCGGTTTTATTAGGTCGTTTTATTGGTGTGTTATTTTTTTTATCAAATTATTAAATTATATACTTTTTAGAAAATATTAGAGTTTTTTCTATTTATTTTTCTACAATCTAATACTATAATATTAAAGCTTAAGATCCTAGTTTCTATCCACACTACACGTTTATTCTTAGGGCTTGATTTTAATATAGGATTTTATGGTCTGATATAATAAATCATGTGTATTCTCGAAGTTTTTCTTCTTTTTCTTATTCTCAATATTGTTTAGCATTGCTTTTTTTTATTATTATTCTCAAAGGATAAATTTTACCTCTCTTTTTGGAAATTATAAATATAAATCTGAATTAATATTTTCATACCTACATGGAAATAGCATTTGTAAATTCATATCCATAAAGATGCTTTGACAAGCATTAATTGGTGTAAGTTTTCAGATTACAATTGTAATGATTTTGAAATGAGATATTTCAGTTTAAAAGAGTCAAATTTTTATTTAATAGTCAAATTTGTCTCGTCATTTTTACATTAATTTCTGTGATTCTTTAACTTTTTATTAGCAAAAAGTATATAAAGTTTTCAATAAGATAATAAATATATTCCTCCTCAATTGTTTTGTAAATCCCGGGAGTATGATTATGATTATTTTTAAAGTGTTTTTTAATTAGAAATATATTAAAATAATATTTTTTTTAAATAATTATTTTTATATTATCGTATTAAAATGATCTAGAAACATAAAAAAAATTTATTAATTTAAAGTAAAAAAATAAAAAAATTAATTTTTTTTAAAAATATTTTTAAAACGCAAAAACAAACACCAATGATAATAAAATTTATAACACTCATCACTCTTTTTGCATCATCGTCCAGAATTAATCATTTAATTTATTATTTTAATATTCCTTTCAATTTGAGAAGAGCCACTTATAATAGTTAGTCATTAAATACATATCATTTATCAGTGCGAGTGTGTTAATATTGATTTATTCATAAAGATGCTTCGACATGCATTCGTTAATTAAAGGAGGTATCAAATGACAATATATTGTCAAGTTTAATTACAAGAAATTAATCTGAAATTGGATATTTTAGTTTAAAAGAGTCAAGTTTTCAGATGAAAATTGCAATAATTTTGAAATGGAATTTTCAGTTTAAGAGAGTTAAATTTTCTTTCATAATAAAATTTTGTTGTCTTTGAATTTTATATTAAATTTGTGTTTCTTTTACCTTTTGTTAGCAAACACAATTTAGTTTTTTAATAAAATATAAATAATCTTTCTCAATAATTTATTCTTCATTTTGACCATATAAATATATCTTTATCCCTCACTTGACATCATCATTCATAATTATTTAATTTATTACTTCGATTCTTTCAATTTTAAAAGAAAATCATTATTCATATTTATTATCAAGGTCATTCTGGCAATCGAAGGTCTAATATGAATACATACTTTAATATCTAAAAATCATTAGCATTGTGAATAAATACCATTCGTCTTTGCATGTGTGTTTGTAATGCTTGTATTCATAAATATTCGTTGACATACATCTTCTAATGTAGTTTTTCAGAGATCACCACTAGAGAAATGAATTATACCTACAAAATATTTTATCCATGGAAAAGTTGTGTATCCGTTGGTAAAAATATATCCGACGGAATGGTGTCATTATTTAGAGTTACGTCGATGATTTCACATCTGTCGGTAATTTTATTATTGACTTAATCACCAGCAATTAAACCAACAAAATATTATTATCAATGATAAAAAATATTATTATCAATGATAAAAACATGCGACGGCCAATTTTTGTTAGTATAGTGCTCAGTAAATATTACCAATGGACTTTCAACAAATGACCTGTTTGTAATACATCTTATATTTTCAATAGATATCTGACAAAATCACCGACAATCATATTATGTTGGTGTAGATAAAAAACCTTAGCAACTCTATGTAATTCTTCAAGAAAAATTGGCATGCTTTATTAATGGAATAACCGATAGAGTTTTATGTTCGTTAGTGGTGTACTAATTTATTTATTTTTTAAATGCTATTAAAACAATTTGACATTAAACAACATTCAAGAACATTAAACAAAAATTTAACTTGAAGAATACGTTTAATATTATTAATTTAACTTTAAAAATCAATAACAAATGTTTATAAACATTAAGAAGAGGTTGCAAATAGAGAGGGGAATCTCGTTAATATCCATAACGGAGAGGTTAATGATTGGAAATGTATGCAATCATCTCCTCTCATTGCTACCTTTTTTTCTTCAAACTTTGCCAGAGCACCAATTCGTTGTTCAACCATAAACCTAACGGCTAGTGATGGCTGACTCGTGCTGGATTATGGGGTGCCTACAGTCGAGACACTACACCCCAACCTCATAGATCAGGCTATAGTCATAAAGATACCATAAACCTAATTATTATGAGATCCACTAGTTGCTCCAGCCTTCAACCACAACTCTGAATTTTATTCTGGATAAGTTAAAGGGTCCTTCATATATTTGACGTGCATTCTGGCATTATATTGTTCCTACATAATAGAATATACAAGTAAAAGATATGAATAAAAAATTATTAGTTAGGGGTGATCATTTTCGGTTCGGTTTGGTTTTTATCCAAAAAAACAAAACCAGTTCAAACCAACCGGTTTCGGTTATTTTAGAACAAAACCGGTTTTTTTGTTTGGCTTGGTTTTCCCGGTTTCGCTCGATTTTTTTCAGTTTCGGCTTGGTTCGGTTTTTTTGGTTTCAGGCATATAAAACCGAAACCGAACCGGTCAGTTTTTTCAAAATTCTAATCGTTTTTTTTCACAGTTCGGTATTCTGGTTTTCTCGGTTTAATTGGTTTTTCAGTGTTTTTGCACACCCCTAATATTAGCCCAAACAATGTACACAAGGATTAAAATTTGACTTATAACAAACACCTCAACTCAGTTGTTCATGAACTGTTGCATTCTTTTTTGCTTGTCCTCCATTTGTATATGTGTTTACATGCATAACTTCATCGGAGTTAGCTCGCACCCAAGCTACGTAGCCTGCAAAATAAATTTCTAATTAAATGTTATCACAAATAATAACTGTCAATTTAAGAAAAATACTTAAAATTAAAATAGACTCTCTTACTAGGCACTTTACATGGTTAGTAAAAGGAAGTGAACCGCCAATATACTTGCTAATAGAACCATAAGTCTCTTTGTTTTTGTTTGAGGATCTACTCTGTGAACACCTTCTAAAACCATCTATTGCGAAAAACTCTAGATATCTCTCCCAATTGCTCTTAATGATGTGGAAAGGTCTACAATTCTTCCACTCTTCAAATTCATCTGACCCAACATATCTCTTAGCATAGGTGTACGCGTTATACTAGAAATCATGCAACCTAGTTCAGAAATTTGTTAAACAAAAATATATAACAAAAAACGATTACAATTCAACATAAAAATTTAAACTTCCCATGTTAAAACTTACCTAATTGTGTTGTGATTTTCCCAGACTTTCCTTGCCACCCTGGAGTTTGCCTCGTCCCACCAATTTGTTTCCTTGTAATTATTTTCATAAAATAATTAATTTCTAAGTTAAAAAAACATTTTTTTATTTAAAAAAAGCATTGACTATACATGTACTAACCTTAAACTTTCTCCATCAAGCCTCAACCACAGGCATTCATTCATAATGCTCTTTAAGCTAGCTCCATTGAAACAAATAGAATTTCCATTGATGATTTCATCATCAATATTATTGTTTGCGCAACTTCTATATTTGTGAACCTAAAAATCAATTAATTAATGGTGGACTATATCAACACATAATCATTAATTTAATGGTATGTTTGAATTAAACAAATTTCTTATATGCTTAAATCCATTTCTTTATTAACTTGCTAGAATATAGGTCTCTAGCAGATGGGACACCAGATCTATGACTCGTAGTCGACGAGTCTGCTGTTATAATGTACATTAGGTGTCTTTTCATGACTGACATCTAAAAGCACCACAAGCTCAAGATCATTACTACTTGAGGATGCACAGCAACTTCTTTTCGACCCTAAAATTTTCCTTAACATTTAAACAATATAACTAAATAATTAAGAATATTCAATTAAATTCTCAATCTATATTTTATGATTTTTTGTTTTATTGCATCTATCCATTTAAAATAAATTTCGGCAATACCTCCCATATATAAGACCCTACCCATAATTAAAAATAAAATGCAGACAACCAAATGCAATGCAAACAAATCATTACCCATAATCCAAACACACATTTACTATGTATTCTTTTCGAGGAAAAGGTTTAAAGGTTATGATCTACTAAAAACTATTATATTACTATATTTTATTTAATATAGTAAAGTAAAACAATGTTTATATATTATTAAAAAAAATCACAAGGTTATGATATTGATAACATGATATTCAAATCAACATTTAAAAGGTTACCGTATTTATTAATGCAATGCTCATATATGATTCATAACTTAGCCTCTTAACCCAAATAAAAATCGAGTTTGATAACATTGTTATATTAATAACTCGTCCTTTCAAGATTTAAACTTAAGAATTTGATCTCATGTTAAATGTATTGATTCTTTAACTAGCTAACCATATTATAGGCAAATGGAATATAGTAATATGAATTATTATATTTAAAGTATTATTGTAAAATAAATTATTTCCCGTTTATCAACGCAATTTATGACTAATCAATAAAAAAATCAATAATTTATATATGTAATTACTCAAAAAGCAAGTTATTTTATCAAACTAACTAACTGAATTACTTAAAAATCAAAATCATATCTAAAAATCAACAACATATAATTATTGAAAAATTATTTGTGAAGCTCGAGAATAAAGTATACAAAGAGAGGGGGGTTTATAATAAGTCAAAAGGTTAACCAAGCTGGTTAACATCAGCATTACCAGTACATGGGAGTAGAAATATAAACCTTGATTAACTATTCTGGTTCAAAATTGTTAATGATATCGGCAGGTGACGTCGATATCGGCAAAATTTATACACTTGATTAACTATTCGGTTTCAGAAGAGTTAATGATATCGGCAGGTGACGTCGATATCGGTAAAATTTATAAACTTGATTGACTATTCGGTTTCAGAATAGTTAATGATATCGGCGAGTGACGTCGATATGGTAAAATTTATAAACTTGATTAGCTTTTTGAGGTGAAAGCTAATGATGTCGAGAATTCTTGACATCGGTATACTTGAAAACCTCCTAAGGTAATATGGAACAATGATTTACTATTTTAGTTTTAAAAATAGTTAATGACATAAATGGTTACATTCGTGTTGGCATTTTCATGAAACTGATTAGTTGTTCCTGGAATGGGCAACTAAAGACACTAATGGAGGTCATTGGTGTCAGCAATAATCTTTTCGATATTGAAGGGGGAGAAGTAGTCAATAGAAACAAATTTTTTTATAACCTTTAAAAGGAGTTTATGGTTGTATTGAGAATCTCATATGATTTAAGTAGATAGATATGCTGTTAATTTTTCTTCTGTAGATTACTTGTATTTTAATCATTTGTTTTTAATTATATGAAAAATTTATATTTTTGCAGGTCCCTCCCATTCACGTCAGGAATAGATTTTAAGTTCTTTGATCCCTTTTTGTATAAGTTAGGAACTTAAGGATTTGTGGTGTAATTTTGTTATGCAGTAAACATGTAACCTGTATAGAATATTATATTTGTAATATTTTGTTTCTGAAATATTAAATGTATCAACCTATACTTGGGATATTAGAGTGTACTAGATTGTGTTAGAATATTAAACTATGTTGTGTTATATATATATATATATATATATGAAATCTTTGTGCTCGAATTGGCTCTTTTAATTATTAACTTATTGCGTGTGATGTAAGATGGAGTTCGGGAATAATTATGGTCCTAAACATAATATGGAATGAATTATGCAGTTGATTGTACTAAACATGGATGTGATTATGGATGAGATGTAATTCTAGATGTGTGCAGGGTACATTATCAAAAACTTGGGATCTCTTGGTATAGGGGAGACTCTGCTGAAATTTCGTAGAAATTTCAGCGAGAGAAAAAAAATTATGCTTCATCTACCCTTTATAGGGGAGAAGATTAACGGATAAACTAATAAAAAAATTGGGGCTGTTAAATTATTTCTATAGTTTATTCAAATCATAAATTCACATAAATTCAAAATGGATATAAACCCTAACTTCCCTCGAATTAGGGATTTCTCAATTTCAAACACAAATAAATGAGAAAACAAAATTATAATTGAAGAACAATTCATAACAAAATGAGATAGGATACATGTAAAAGGGAAAAAACAGGGGGGGGGGCAAAGGAGAATGCATAGCATATCAACATTAGAGTCCAAGAACTTAAAAGAAATCAAACCTCGATGAGAGAGAAACTATCACTTGGAATTGAAAAAAAATATATCATCTTTATAATTTTGATGCAATTGTATTTAAAATCATAAGGATAATATAACACTCGTGCATTGTTGTGAGGAACTCTTTGGCAGAGTTGTTAAGACCTAGTCTAACAAGTCAACCTTGAAAGTTAAAACCTCTCAACTCGAATCCTTATATAGCTCGAGTTTCAAATTAAATCGTGTGGGGCAAATTGACCAAATATTCGACCTAGCAAGTCTAAAGACAACTCAAATGACTAATAAAAACTTTATTTAACTTAAAAAAATTTCAAGACCAAATTGTTATTTCTTTGATATTGAAATGATGATATCTTGGATTGACCCAAGTTAACCCGTGAAACCTACAACTCAAGTCATGGATCTTACTGAGTTTAATAACTTTATTTTTTAAAACTATTTTTTTTCACAATGTGATAAAAAAAGACACTTGTAGAAAAGCAACCACATAAGATAAAAAAAAAGAAAAAAAAAAAGAAGAAGGATCATGATGGGTTGTAAAAAAACAACACTTGCTAATATTATTAAAAAAAACTACTATAATTTTATTCAAACTAAAGTAAAAATCAAATGGTATTGAATAAAACAATATTTAAAATCTATTCTTAATTAATTTAAAATTTTAATAAAATAGTATATTTTTTATAATATAAATTAATTAATTTTAAATAAATTTCATCTTAATTTAAGGGGGGAAAATAGGTTAGGCGTGCGAACCCGGGTAGCCCATCATGCTTGGCCCATCAAAATAAGGCGAGGTGCGTTGGTTTAGCAGCCCATTCTCATGCATCTAGGCTTTTTTTTTCTTTTTTTAAACACATTGTCAGCCTAATTGTTTTCAAAAAAGAAGAAGTAGGTGACACATTGTCTTTTTGCCCAATTTCTGGTTACAGAAGAGGTGGCTGAAAAATTAAGATGTGGTGTTTTGAACCCAAAAATCAGTTTTTAACCTATTTTTATATGAAAATACTTTTTTAAAAACACTCTAATAACTTCAATAAACTTATTTTTAAACTAAAAAAACTCTTAAATCGATTAAAAGACACAAAACTAAACTAGAAAAAAAAATTCCATAGCTTAATATACTTTTTTTACAACATAAAATCCAAAAAATACATTTGTGGCCCTCATCTTGCCAATAGAAACAATTTAACACCAAACTTGGCTCTTTCTTTTTTGTTAATAGAATCTAATTCAATCAAATGTTTTCTCTTATCTTCACCGGTTTTCGACAACGCTCTTTATCCTTCATCCTTCCTCATTTTCAGTGACTAATATGTAAAGAAAATGAAGTTTTGTACTAAAATGCATAATTGAAAAACTAAGAGGGCCAAAAAAGTTGTAAAAAATCTTAATGAGTATTTTTAGAAAAGGCATTGACAACATAGTAACAAAAAAAAAGGGTTGCATATTTGTTTTATTGTCAAATGTAATTCTCAAAAAATCAATTTTCATAACCAAGAAAATTAAGTCTTGTGTTGCCAAATTGAATACGAATTTAATGGTAGAATATCTTTACGATACCTCAAGAACCATATAAAAAGCTATTTAAAATAAATTATGAGCTCAAAATCTCATTTAATATAGTTTGTAAGGATAAAATTAAAAAATAATTAGGAGATCATAATAAAAGTTGCTCAAGCAAAAAAAAAAATTGCATTGTTCTAGTGAATAATATATTGGGAGGGAATCCTAATTTTTTCATTTATTGTTTTTACGTTGGTTTCTTTTTTTTCTTATATTTTTATTAGCAAAAAAATAATTTTTTAAATAAAAAATTAAATATTTTATCTTCATTTTACATTACAGACAAAAAAATTCAATTAGTAAGTAGCAAAAATCACGTATCACATGTAATTCCTTTGTCTTGTTAGACATTCTTGATTGATTGACACAAGTGAAATCCGTTTTGCTTTGGAGAAAACCTCGCTACCTGGTCAGCGTGACGCTGCCAGTGTATTAAAAGCCGTAAAAATAATATAATACTGCCAAGTCGACGCGGAAAACTCTTTAATAATGTAATTAAATTTGGAACAGGGTGTCTTTACTCAATTTCTTACTTAATCTAATTTTAAATTACATCATATAAGATTATTTAACGAGGTTAAAAATCAATGAAGAATAGTAAAATAATGGTTTAATTTTAAACAAAAATTAAAAAAAATATTTTTTAAAAAATATATTAAAATAATATTATATTAAATCAACTCATATTAACCTAGATTAATCTATTAAACTTGCAATCCAAGTCATAATTTTTATTTTTAAGTTTTATTTATTTATATAAGATAGAAAAATATAAACATCCCCATTTTCAACTGTCTGCTCATCTAAAATAACCTCATAATATATATATATATATATATATATATATATATATATATATATAAAACAACATTAAATCAATAAAAAAATGAAAATCAAGAAAAACAATTCCAACCCAATCTATCTCCTTCAACAATATTAGAGGCCGAAAACATTTCAATTGATCTCTTCCCATTGAATGGATCGTAAACACCAAGAATTAATTTTTTTTATGGCTAAAATGATTATTAACCGATGACTTTTTCTTCTTTTTTTTTTTTGGTCAAATATATGATCAAAAAATGATAAAAATAAATTTTTCACTAAAATAAAAAATTGAAAAACGACAAGGACCAAAAACAAAATTTTCCAAACTCCTATAGAAAAAAAAAAGCCAAAAGTAGCTGAACAAAAAATTGTCTTAAGAAATTCATTTTTGCCTCATTCTCAAATTTGGTATCCATTTTCTTTTATTTTTTGCAACCACTAAAACTGAGATCCATTTTGCAAAATTGATACACATTTTGATAACCATATACAAAGCAAATCAAAGTTATTCTTCAGGCTTAAATCCAAAACAACAATTTGTCTGATAAAATTAAAAAAAAATGATAATTAAGGACTTAAATAAAATAAAACAGAACAAAAAAGGACTAAAAAAGCATTACTGTGATTCATGGTTTTTGTGAGACAGTACACAGTGAAAATACCATGCCAATTAGTTTTTTTTATTTTAATTTAATTTTAACATACTCATTTCTCTTTCAAGTTACAAATCTCTGAAACTGACATCAAAATATCAGCTTGCTAAGAGCTCAGGACAATGATGATCACTGAACAGGTATTTTGCTTTTCATCACCCTGGCTATGTTTTTATTTCCTATTTATTTATTCATTTGAAATGGGATTTTCACTTGTGTATTCAACACAGGGCCTGTAGGATTTCTAAGTTCAAGTTACTAAGAGCTCAACGACGATTCTTTTTTCACAAATGCAAATTTTCTAAAGTCAGTAACCCCAATGGCCAAGTATGCAGGTAGTGGAATTGATGATCAAACACAGGGTGTTCTAAATAAGATCAACCAAGCAAGTGAAGATCTGCATTTATTCATCACAGCTCAAATCAAAGATATCATCAAAGAAACACTTTCAAGGAAAATATCTACCTGTTGATCATATGCCCCGAGCTATCGGTCATTGGTGCTGCAAACTGTGGATGCAGGTGCTCTGTTGAATGGGTTTTGAGTAGAATGATTGAAGGGCAAAAACAAAGGGTTCCCAAACTTCTTCTAGTTAAAATTAATCGAGATAGAACATGCATAAATTTTTTTGTCTGTCAAGTTGTAGATACGGATTAATACATGAGCTAAAGCTTCTCTCAATAAAGTAAACCTACAGACTGAGATTTAGGTTTCAGTAAACATCATCTTGCTTCATTCTGTTAATGCTCAGTACTGGTTGATGCACCTACTCAAAATTTAGGTTGGTCTATCAGAGATAATAAAGCTGAGGAGTTGAACTAAATTCTGTGGTGCAGTTTTCAGACTTCTCATTGTTTATCCTTAGAGAATTAAAATTTATTGTCAAGATTTTTACTAATATGAAGCTTTCTCTCTAATTATTTGCTTTTATTTCTGTTACAATCAACAAAATATATTACCAAATTGGCATTTTCTGTTTCATTCCAAGAGAGCTCAATTAGCAAGGAGCAATTCTAAAAGAATGTAATTTCTATAGATATCTTTACAGAATTTTGGGAATGGAACTGTAAAACCCATTATAGTGCTGCCGTAAACAGTTAAGAAATTACAGTGACAGAATTACAAGAAAGATCCACATAAGATGATAGTAACTGTGAACAAGTCATGAATACCTCTTTCACAGCCGATTAGGAACAAGGAACAAAGAGTCTTTAGTATCTCCACCTTGAGACATCACCATCAAGCAAACAGATGAGAAACCAGCGACGAACCATTTGAACTCATTTTCAATTTGGATGCCTTAACAAATTATCACAACATATCTTTGATGAAATCAAGGTTTAGGGTATCCCGAACAATAAGAAAAAATCCGAGGGTAATAACAAGCACGATCCCGGATGACATAATCCGCTGCTCTATTTCTAAAGGGAGTTTTCTCCCACCCCTAGCTGCTTCTATGAGAATGAAGGCCAGGGAGCCCCCATCCAAAGCAGGTAATGGAAGGAGGTTTATCACTGCAAGATTAATATTGAGCACAGCTGCAAATTGGTAAAGTCCATCAATATTTGACCTTGCAACTTCTGCACCAACAGCAATTATAGCGACTGGACCTGATACCTTGCTTGCTGATTGAGAGAAGTTTGAAAAAGTTTGTTTCAAGCTATCCACCACATTGGATGAAAGACCCCAAAATTCTTCTCCAGCAAAATTAAATGCCTCGAAGATGTTCTTAGCTATAACCTTGGTAATCTTTACATTGTTTGATAATTGAACTCCAATTTTACCTGTTCCATCAAAACTCTCATCCGGGGTGACGCCAATTTCAAAATTCTGTTCCCCCCTCTCAACCTTAAGCAACACATTCTTGTTAGGACTACTCTTAATGACATAAACAACCTCGGATACTGCATTGGGCCCAGTTTTAGGCAAATTCGTTCCATTAACAGCAAGAATTACATCGCCGGGAAGCAACCCATCACGGGAAGCAGCAGAAAAGGCTCGAACTTCAGGAACAAGCACCCCAGGAAAGGCCTCTTGCACAGGCAAACCAACTGATAATACTTGAGCAAGGATTATAGCATAAGCAAAGATGATATTGGCAATAACACCAGCTGATATCACTATCGTTCTATCCAATATCGGTCTATTCTTAAGCAAATTCTCATCATCTACTGGTATATCGCTCTCCGGATCATTATCAGGAAACCCCACAAACCCACCCAAAGGAAAAGCTCTAATAGAATATTCAACGTTCCTTGCATTAAATTTAGCTAAAATTGGACCAAACCCAACAGCAAATTTACTTACATGAATACCCTGTAGATAAGCAGCAAGGAAATGACCACTTTCATGAACAACAATAATGGCTGTCAACACTCCAACTGCCTCTAAAACAGATTCAAAGTTCCCTAAGTCAAATCCAGAGACAGCCCATGACCTAAAGTCCAACCTTTTCCCAAGAGGGCATCTGGTGAAAAGGGGAGTCTTGGAGTGAGAATTGAGGTTTGATGAATAGCAAAGCGAAGAGGAAAGAGGTTTAAAAAAATGGGTGGTTTTGCGCTTTAATGAGGATGACTCTAAAATGGGTGACTTTGAGTTAGAGAATCTTGGGAGAGAAGACGAAGGGGAAGGGGATAGAGAGGAAGATAAGCTTATTAGCATGGCTACTTGATTGGTGTTTGCTTTAACAAGGGAGGGCTTAGGCTAATGGGAGAAGGAGATATGGCTAAAAGGGAAGGTAGTGGCTGTAGATAATTCATATTTCTTGAGTTTGTGGAGGGGAAGTAGAGTGATAATTTTCCGCCTTTTGTCTTCATTCCACGCAAGTGATGCGTTTTGTATTCTTCTTGGTGTAAGACGCAAGACTTCTAAATTGATATTTTAAAAAAAATCTTGATATTTAAAAGTTCATTTCATCCTTACATATCCGGTAAAGTTAGGTCTATTAATTATGGGGTAAAACTCTTCGGTGATGGTATATTTTATTTAAAAGATATAAGTGTTAAATTACTTGAACCAACCGTTATTAATTTTTAAATTGGTATATATAAGATGCATTGTTTTTATAAATATTTTTTTATTTTGAAAATATAATAAAATAATTTTTTTATTTTTAAAAAATTATTTTAACATAAGTATATTAAAACGATTTTAAAAATATAAAAAAATTATTTTAAATAAAAAAATTAAATTTTCATAAAACAATATTTAAAATGCAATTCTAAAAACATCATAATACCATTCCAGAGATCAAGTCAGGGTTAGTAGAGGTCTCGAACAACTTTGAAACAACCAAGGTTTTCCGTTGGGTTTAACTGTTGTGATAATGGTTGGAAATGGATATTCACATGTATTAATTTTTTTATATTTATACTTTTATTTATATTAAAGAAAGTATTTATATTTTATATTTTATATTCATATTCTATTTATTATTTATTGAATACTAAATTTATATATCCATATGATTTTAGATATATATATAGATATATATATATATATATATATATAGAGAGAGAGAGAGAGGGTAATACTATTGTATATTTTTTTAATAAAATTTAGATTTGAATAAAATTTTAGGTTTTTTTAATAATATTTATACCTTATGTAAGAATTTTGAATATACATACCCAATTCAAAATAATTATTATACAAAAGTACTAATAATTCAAATCGGTTTTAAATAGATATTCATTAGATTCGAATAAAGTTGTAATCCTTCCTGTTAATAAAAATTTAAAGTAATTTTTTAATTAACCAAGTGACTAATTGTTTTCAAAAGTGTTTTAAAAAAAAATTAAATTTTTTTATTTTTTATTTATTTTAAATTAATATTTTTTAGTGTTTTTAGATCATTTTAATGTGCTGATATCAAAAAAGATTTTAAAAAAATAAAAAAATATTATTTTGATACATTTCTAAATGAAAAACATTTTAAAAAAACAACCGCAACTACATTTCCAAACATACTCGGATGGGGATTTTTTTACTTCATGACAAAATTGTTTTCTTTAAATGCTTGATGACTTGTTGAAAACATTTTGATTTATGTGATTATAATATGAAAAATAATTAGGAAATTTCCTACCTATATAACTATTTCTCTACGTACTTTAATTTACCACCACACACATACTAAAATCTTTTTTATCTTTGTCTTTAAAATAATATCTTTCTCTCAACTTTTTTTTATTTTTTTCTAACTCTTTCTTGTTATTTTAACCTCGTCAAATAAATTACAGATATAAAACATGAAAAGTACAATCTTATAAGATAATATAGAAAAAAAAAATAGGAAAATATTTTACCGGGAGAAACTAATTAAAAAAAAAAAAAGAAGAAGGAATATGTCGTAATAGGTTGTACTCTAGGATTTTAATTTTATGATATTTATTGTGATATATATGATAAACAACTATATAAAAGATAAAACTAATGAAAAGGGAAAGAACGGGAAAAAAATTTGCTATGCTCAAGAAGAATTAATAGTGTGTAGAACCAACTGTGTCTATTTAACATTGTGTTTGCTTTTAATTGTTTTTAA
The DNA here is from genome assembly GCF_951802175.1 of Populus nigra. Classification (NCBI taxonomy): domain Eukaryota; kingdom Viridiplantae; phylum Streptophyta; class Magnoliopsida; order Malpighiales; family Salicaceae; genus Populus; species Populus nigra. The sequence goes on along the minus strand of NC_084855.1, from coordinate 21,742,524 downwards.
ATTGTTTTTCATTTCAAAAAAATTTAATTAATGTTTTTTAAAATATTTTTTTATAATAATATTAATGTGTTAATAACAAAAATAAAAAAATCTAAAAAAAATCATTTTAATATATTTTTAATCAAAACTATTTTTTAAAAATACCCTACATTATAATACCAAACTTAAAAATTAAAATTTAAGCTGTATAAAAGAGTTGAGTCTATAATTTCTTATTTTTAAAGTAACAAATTGAAAATAGAAAATTAATTAGTCATCAGACAGTTGATTGTATGTATGTTAATATATATATATATATTTGCATGTGCTTTCTTTAGTGTAAATATCCTTTAAAAATATTTTTTAATTAAAGATATATTAAAATAATATTTTTTTAATTTTTAATGCTAGCACATCAAATCATTAAAAAACACCTAAAAAAACATTAATTTTATGCTTTTTAAATGAAAAATAGTTTGAAAAACATAATCATAATCAACTATAATAAAAAAAAAAACACTCCATGAAAAAACGTGATTTTGTTTCCAATTTTTATGATAATTTTCAACATCATACTATAAATAGGGTTGAAATAAAACAAGTAGGAATCTTTTAAGACTCTGTTAATTAGCTAGTTTTAATTTTGGTTTATGATACCATCAAATTAATTACAGAGATGCCTTTAGTCTGATGGAATTGGGATGGCTTTGCTACTGACCAAGCAACAAGACATGATTCGATGCTACTTTTCCCGAACTATGGAAAAGAAGTTGCAAGGTTTCATGGATAGATAATTTGATGCTTAAATTATATCTTTTTAAAGGTGATGGATGTAAATTCATAGTTATTAAATTTAACCTGATTCAACGAGTTATTTGGGAAACTAACGTCTAATCCGAATTGAATTTCTAGTTAATTAAAAAAATATTAACTTGATAAAACATTATTGACCTGATTGGTTTTTTACCGATCTAATTCTATGGTCAAAACCAGTCAAAACTCGATCAATTCTACGTATTAAAAAAAAAAAACAGCATTGTTTTAACTAAAATAATCTATCCAGTTGATCCAATAGCCTAATAACCTAATATATTTCCCAGCTTGATATTCCAACCAGGTATTATGTAAATCCCTGAATAAAATTCAGAAAACTAAGAATCAATATATATACTAAAATATGTATTTAATTAATTTTCAAGACATAAAGAATGAATCACTTGGGGATGAATTAAACCAGGCTATACATGTAAGAACAAATATGATATGATGATGACAATTTGGTGCGCATAATGATGGGAAAAAGAAGCAAAGTACAGCATTGAAAACTGATATAGATTCGATGTGCTAAGAAATAAAAATTAGGTAAGCACTTGAGATGTAAGGACTTGAACTTGTCATTATATGTTTAATTAGAATTTTAATAGAAGCATGCGAGGAATACCAACTTGTGATATCAACTAAGGTACTTTTTTTCTACAAGTAGTGTGAAATATATGCGTGGTGTCATGAACATCTAGACTTGGCTCGAAGCCAGGGAAAATAAATGAAAAGGTTTCATGTGAGCTGGAATACCAAGCCCAACAACAATGCTATAATATCTTTACGAACCCACTAGCACGTGGGAGACACTCATGTTGATGTAAATCAGCCCATAAATATCAATAAAGACTCATTACATGTTTCAAATACGTTAATGGCTCGGTTCAAAACAAAAACATTGAAAAAAGCATTTCAGTATTGATTTTGAAAGTTCTGATTAAGTCAGATTTAAAGGGCCTATTGAAATATTAAGAGAAGGCCTTAATACCAACTTTATTTGGGCCATGAGGTTTTGGCAACAAGGCTACTAATTTTTCAAATTTTCGACTAGCCTTGTATTTTTTATTTTTCTATGTGTTTTATGGATTCATAATTCGTTTTGGACTTCCTATTATATATGAGAATATTAATTATTTTCTTTATGTATTAGGATTTATTATTTTGTTTCTTTCCTTGTTAGCTGAGGAGAAAACATACCAAAAAAACAAACAAAAAAATCAAGCTAACTTAGAAAACAAAGTGGCGGCAAAGCTTCCTAATTATACAAGGAGGTTGTTATAGCAACTTCAATTGTGTTTTCTAATATTATAAGGGTCTTAAGAGGCGGTAAAGGAAGGAAATTAATACCAGCAATTACTTTCCTTTCAAAAAAAGAAAAAAAAAACATAAGTCTAAAATCAGAATTCTATTACAACTTGGAAACATCATGGACACCCTTCCTTTAGTTTCTAGAATTAATGGACTGCATGGAAGGCTATAAATAAGCCTTAAATCAGTTTTGTAATATTTTTTTTCCTTCTTTTCTTCTCACAACATAACAAGGATTTAATATTATGGGCTTTATTTTATTTTATTAGCTACTGCCCAAGGATCATTTAGACTTGATTGATACTTTGTTTTCAACTAGGATCCAAGACTTGTTTGGATCAGGTTATGAGTTTTAGAGTCAATTTTGTAATTGGAACAAATCAATCCACTAGGGTTAATTTTTTTCAAAAACTATTTAAACACATGTAACCTAAATTTCGACAATCATTGATGAATAATATTTCTGAATTTTTCAATTTTAATGTGTGAGAGTAATTTTTGCATTCTTCAGTTCTTGAATGAACTAAATCTGACTTATCGAAGATTAATCAGCTTCGTGATGTCATTCGACTTCATTTCAATAATGTTGGTGCCTTGGGATAAATTCTCATTGTGTCACACTCCTATCAGACCTATTTCAACTATCCAGAATCAAATCTCAATCTTGATTGTGGATTGCGTGACCATGAGCTTTCCATCACGCGCACTTTGAGCGACGTATGCAACGCCTCCTAGTGGTTAAACATGTCCATCTACCAAGTAGTTAGATGTGTCGCTGCGTCCCTTTTCAGGTGGTATAGCGCGTGTCATTAATGGTTGAGTGGTTTGTTGTCGATGAGCCTTTTTCTTCTTTTCTCTCTTCATCCCTAAAAATTACAGATTGATCTTCTTCTTTTTTTGTATATGTGCTTTGGTCTTTCGTCTTTTAATTACTAATTTTTGTCCTTGACTCTAATAAGAGTTTTATTTCCTTCAATCTCAATTTGTAATATATTATGCTTTTAAATTTGATCCTTCTTCTTTTGATTCATGATTTCTTTAGTTGACCCTTATATAAAAGTTTTGTTTTCTCAATTTTGCATTTCAATTCAGGTCTATTTAGTTTTATTGTTTTCAATTTGGTTCTTAATTTTTATTTTTTTTTCTTTTTTGTTGGAGTTATTTTTCTCTTCAATTTAACCCTCCAAATAAAAATTTGGGTCCTTTTTTTCTTTTAATTTCTTTTCTTTTTGTCCTCTTTCATTTTGTATAAGTATTATTTATTTTCAATTTAGTCCTTTAATTTTCATTGTTCATATATTCTTTTTTATATTTGGTCTTTAGTCTTTGGATTTCTTGTTTTTTTTCCTTAACTCTTTTATAAAAATTTTATTGGTTTTTAATCTCACCCTTCAATCCAAGTTTATTGTGTGTTATTTTTTTATCTTTATTTTTTTTTGTTTGAGTTATTTTTCTTTTCAATTTAACCTTCCAAAAAAAAATAGTTTCCCCCTAATTTATATTTTATTTCAATTTTCACCCTCATTATTTTGCTAATTGAGTTATTTTTTTGTTTGAGTTATTTTTTTATTTTAAATCCTTTTGTTTTTTTTTCCAAAGTATCGTGATCTTTTAAAAAAATCTTTGATTAATATCATTGTTTTTTTATCATTTAATTAAAATAAAACTAACTCGTTAATCTCACTCGGAGTTATAACTCAAATCGTTAATATCTTGTATTTCTTTAAAACATGTTTCATCATCTAGATATTACTAGTTGTCATGCCCGTGCGTTGCCACAGGCTTATGGCATGCTTATGTATTGTCATGGATTTGTAAAAAAAATCATAAAAACAATTTAAAAAAAAAATTATATGGAGAAACACTATTGCAATCTACAATGTTTTCAAGAAAAATTAAACTATAAAGCTAAATTCTCAATCAGCTTAATATTAAAAAAATAAAATAGACAAAGATAATTTAGAAACAAATTCATAAAAAAAAAACAAAAGGAAAAAAAATCAGGAAACACTACAGCAATCTATAGTGTTTTGTGAGGAAATATACAATTGTAATTCTCAACCAACTCAATATTAAAAAAATAAAATCAATAAAGATAATTTTGGAAAAAATTATAAAAAAAAATGAAAGGAAAAAAAAAACAATGTAGGAAAACACTATAGCAATCTATAGTGTTTCATGAGAAAATCTACAGTTGTAATTTCCAACTAACTCAATATTAAAAACAATAAAATTGATAAAGACAATTTTGAAAAAAATTATAACAAAAAAAAATCATGCGGGGAAACACTTTAGCAATCAACGGTGTTTTAAAGAAAAAAACTACAAAGCTAAATTTTCAACCAGCTTAGTATGAAAAAAATAAATTCGACAAAAATAATTTTGAAAAACAAATCGATACAAAAACATGTGTGGAAACACTGCATCAAGAAAAAATCATGTGGGGAAACACTGTAACAATCCACAATGTTTTTTTTTCAAGAAAAAAACTACAAAGCTAAATTATCAACCAACTCAATATGAAAAAAACTAAAATTGACAAATATAATTCTAAAAAAAAAAACATATAGGAAAACACTGTAGCTGTGAAAACCCTGGAAATTTATAATTTAAATATGTAGAAGTGTAAACCCTCATGTAAACATAAAACTGAAAATGATAATATTTCAATGAGTGATGGAAACCAAGATTAGAAATAATAGATAAATAATGATATATAATGGAAGAGATGACCTCCATAAAATGATTTTTTGGTTTAGAATTCATAAAGACAGAGAAATTGTTAACATGTTTTGATGGATAAAATAATGAGAAAAATGACAAAATATTTTTAGGAAATAAGTGAGGTAATAAAGAATGCATTATAATAAAGGATAATGCAATGAAAAGGGTAGGACTGAAGGTGCATGCACCGATTAAAAATCAGTGATGTTATTTTGAAACGGTAATAAGCACAATAAATAAATAAATAAAGGTGGAAATTAATGAAAAGTTTTAATGATGACCTTAAAGCTTTAGAAGGATAATTGATATGACTTTTTGTGAAGATTGAACAAGAAAAATCTAGATTGTTTATGAAAAGTCATGAACTGAACAAGTTTACATTAGAAAGCAGAGCTCTCAATCCAATCGTTGGATCGGGATGAAATTTTGCATGAAGTCTATTAATATGTTTTCCTACCTTGGTTAAATATCTCATCTCAATCGGAGTTTGGTAAAGAGTAGCGATTTAAGCAGAAATAAACCAGATATTTTACATGAAAAATAAAATAAAATACATAAAGGCATGAATAAGGGATAAAATTATAATTATGGAAAAAGTGCCTATAAAATTGCAAAGAGGCCACCAATTAAAAAAATAGAGAAAAGCAGATAGAGAGAGAGCTGCAGATTTTGGAGAAAAACCAATAATGCTCCGGTGGCCATATCTCTAGAAAACACCGTTGGAGCATGTTGTGTTTTAGATATGTTGTTTTTATTACACTCCTGTACTAACTAAGCGGAGGGATTGGAAGGAACACAATCCGTTTGACAGATATCATCATCGGAAATTTCCTGGAAAACAAAAAGGAAATGCACCTACAGGGCAGTTTGGTCTCTAGCCGATTTATCCCTCTTCCACCGTTGGATCATGCTCATTCATGGATATGTGGTGCGCCTATATGTTGCCTTCATTCTGGACAGTGGAGATCGAAAACTCATCCTCCGGCAAGGTTTCGTGCATGTTGAACAGTAGCTCGTCCATTTTCAGGTAAGCTCAGTTTTATACAGATCTAGGGAGATCTAACCGTTGGATCATTATGATGTTGAGATATAGTATGACCAACCCTATGATATAGAGTTTGACCGCTGGGTTTCAAACAATAATCTGAGGTTGATGACTTATTGCCTTTTGAATCTATTACTAGTTTTGGCAAAATGTAGTAAGCTTGATTAAATACATGTTTTGATGAAATTAGAATTGTGTGGGTGTAAATTTTATGGAAGATGTAATGGTAAAATATGTTCTTGTTATTAGTATTATTATAGATTAATTTTGCATTCTTTATATGAAGGGAAGAATGATTATTGTGTAATAATAGTAAGGAACATTGCTATATGAACATGTTGATTGAATACAAAGCTAACTCGTTGGTTATGTTATAAATGGGGTGGAACCATGAAGAAATTGAAATGAAAGAAATTTGGAAAATAAAACATATTTAAAGCTAGCTATAAGTATTTTTGTCAAATTGATTAGTTAATGAAGATTGTTATGGATTCCAACTAATAGGGTGAAATTGTTGTTGTGATAATGATCTAAGAAAATTAATTGTTAAGGTTTGCCGCATATGTTTAATTGCATGAGGAGAAAACAAAAGAAAATGAATAGTTCATCATTTTGTTGTATTAAAAACAATAATGGGAGAAATCCCAAAAGGAATGAGTTTCCTTATTTTTGGTCTAATCTTGCAACATTGTAGAGGTAGGGGAATTGTTTGAATGTTTTGCTTTAGAATTGGTTTGAATTTGTGATTTAATGATGCCAAATGACCTTAGATGATGTTGTTTTTGCATGAAAATAAGTTGGAAGTTGAAAAGGATTTCCAAGGAATGGAAATCCTCGTTGTCCAAAATTTTAGCTATAAAGGAGGGGCTATTGTGATTGTTAATCTTTAGCCTTAAAACTAAAATAATTTGGAGTTGGTTTCTTCATAAAAGTTGTATTTCCATGTTTTAACCTTTCATAGAGATAAATCACGCCCAAAACTGAGTTTTACAGTTTTAGTTATGATTAAGACACTAGATAGTGTTCTGGGTTGGTTAAGCTAAATTGATTGGAATTACTTAGAATTACTATTGAGTGATGATTTTGATAACAAAATTATAAGAATGAATATAAACATGAAAATGAGTAAGAGTATGAGATCTTAAAGAAAATTCCTTGTGATTGGTTTGAGAATACTAGTTGAATGAGAATTAAATGAAGATGTGATGTTGGTTGTATTGTTGATAAAAATTGAATCCCTGGTGGTACAAGGAAAGTTGTAGGGACTGGACAATTGCATGGAGTGGCAGCACGTGCACCTATTCTAGGTAGGTGATTCATCACCTTATCTTGTAATTAGTTTCTTAAATGTTTGTGTTGTGTGTTTAATTGATGTTAAAAGAATGAAACAGATGAATAAGTTGAGTGATTATTACAAATAAGAATTATTGGTAATTTAAGAGAAATTACCGAAATTATTTGGCTAACAAAAGAGGTTAGCCGGGTGCTGGGTAATTCGTATGGAATTACCGGATTAATTGGCTAACAAAAGAGGTTAGCTGGATGTGGGGTAATTGGTGTGGAATTATCGGATTGATTGGCTAACAAAAGAGGTTAACTGGATGCTAGGTAATTCGTATGGAATTACCGGATTGACTTTGGCAACCAAGATGGGTTAGCCAAACTTCTTGGGTAGTTAAGAGAATTACCGGGTTTATTGGTTAACAAGGAAGTTAATTGGATATGGGGTAATTCGTATGGAATTACCGGATTGATTGCCTAACAAAAAAAGTTAGCCGAATGTTATGTAATTTGTATGGAATTACTGGATTAATTGGCTAACAAAAGAGGTTAGCCGGATGCTAGGTAATTCGTATGGAATTACCGGATTGACTTTGACAACCAAGATGGGTTAGCCAGATTGCTTGGGTAATTAAGAGAATTACCGGGTTTATTGGTTAACAAACTGGATATAGGGTTATTCGTATGGAATTACAGGATTGATTGACTAACAAAAGAAGTTAGCTGGAGGCTGGGTAATTCATATGAAATTACCGGATGTACTGGTAACCGAGGAAGGTTAACCAAATGTGTGGGTAATTATATGAAATTACCAGAATTATTGGCAATCGAGATGAGTTAGCCGGATAGTTAAGTTTTGAAAAGATTATGTGAATTAATTGATTTAAGTTAGAAGTAGTAAGTTCTAAATGTTATGAGTAAAATAATTAATATATGACTAAGATATTGAATTAATGTGGTTATTGGGTAGACACAATGATTTGGAGATTGGAGGGGAATTGATAGATAATTGGTTACCATAGTGTTGGTGGCTAAGGATACATTACAATGATACTTAACACCATAATGATGGTGGTTAAGGGCATAAATTGATACTTGGCACTATGATGAGGGTAACCAAGGTTATGTGAAGGATGCTTAGTGACCGTAGTATTGATAACTAAGATTGTGTACAAATGATACTTGGCAACCGTGGTTACAATGCATATGATGTTAATAAGAAAAATGAAAGGGGTTCGATATGAATGGAAGAATCAAATGACATTGATTAGTTATCCAGGTTTGGATTGCTAATAGTATCGATGAAGTTTCATCGGTGCCGGTATTCCTTAAATTGATTAGTCTAGCCCAATATTAGAAGACTAATGATACTAATGAGATTTATTAATTTTAGTGATTACCTTCTAACAACAGATTCAGAAAAGGAAAAATATTGATTGATTATTCCAAAAGAATGAGATAAGCTAATGATACCAAGAGAGGAATATCTTGGTATCAAGTGAGAATTGATTTATAAGGAGATGATGTTCGCAAACCGTTGAGTTGTGTTGAGATTTCCAAGATGGAATTATTCTTGGCAAATGAGACAGGATATTAGATGGATATTGGCAATAGATGGAAAATATATGTTGTAAAAGAGGTTTATGCCTAATTTCATATATCAAAAGAAATTCCGTAGAGACTATTGTATGCCATTGTTATAGCTTGTTACTATCTTTTATATTTATGTGTACATGTTAATTTCTATTTTCAGGTCCATTAGGGTCGCGTCAAGGGTAATACTAGTTTAGTTATCTTTTACTTTTGACCATGTAAATTATTTGTAAATTAAAAGACTTATCTCCTAAAACTTGAGATGTAATATTAATCCGTAAATTTGAATGTATGTCTTTAATCTAATGGTTGAAACTCTTAGTACTTATTTGACCATGCAAGTTTACAGTTGAAATTGAATCTTTCATTTGAACTACATTATATGATGTTATTGAATAAGATGTGTTGTGTTGATGATAATGAGTTGGGTTGAGACCTAGGATGATTGGATCGTGATTTTGAGTTATGAGATATGAGATATTAAAAGTGTAAACAGGGTATATGTCGATAACTTGGGACTTATCAGTATAGGGGAGACTCTGCTGAAATTTTGGTGGAACCTATATAAAAAAAAATACCTGAAATTTTCAATATATTGCGAAAAAGAATGTAGAAAAATCGGGGTTGTTACAGTAGCAATTAACAGTGTTTTAAAGGAAAAACCAAAAAGCTAAATTCTCAACCAGCTTAATATTTAAAAAATAAAATTGACAAAAATAATTATGAAAAAAACACAAAAAAAGAAGATAATTTTAGGAAAACAACAAAAAAACAAAAAAAAAACATGCGGGGAAAGTTAAAGCTAAATTCTCAACCAGCTTAATATTAAAAAAAATAAATTCAACAAAGATAATTTTGAAAAAGAAACATATGGAGAAATATTGTACCAAAATAAAAACCACATGGGGGAAATACTATAGTAATCTACAATGTTTTATTATAAAAAAAATACAAAACTAAATTCTCAACCAACTCTATATGAAAAGAAAACCGAAAATGACCATTTTGGAAAAACAATCATAAAAAAAAATAATTATATAAGGAAACATTGTAGCAATCCATTATATAGGAAAGTTGAAAACATAAAATGTTGATTAAGGTTCTCGTTTAGTATCACAGCAGTTCACAGAGAATTTGGCCCAAAATATATTGTATGGACAGATAATTATAGCACATTTAGCTTAGGATTGACAATATGATGAATTGAGTTTAGTAATATAAAGTAAATGATACTATGATGTAATTGTTTCTGTAGTAGATTGGTTCAAGAAAAGAATGCAGAGCTCAGGTTGGTGTCTTGAATGGCTCTTTCAGCTGCTCCCATAGGCTCTAGCTAGTTTCCTAGAAAATCATAATTGGCACGTACACTTAAAAGAAACCGAAACTATTAACCCTTCTTGTGGAATTATTAACCATGTGGTCATGCTTCTTTAATGCTCAATTAGTTTGGTTCTTTCTCAAATCTACTCTACATTACATAGCTGAAGTTTGAGAACAGCTTATTGGTTTGGTAAGTTTCAAAGATTGAATCAAAATGCTAAACAATCTTGTGATTCACTGCAATAGGTTGGAGTGACTGGATTTTGCATAGGGGGTGCTCTGTCTATTGCAAATTCTGTTTTCATTCTTGAGGTTGATGTTGTTGTTACATTCTATGGTGTTCCTTCATCACGGCTCACTAACCCTGTTCAAGCTAAGGCACCTGTTCAGGCTCACTTTAGAGAGCTTGATAATTTTGTTAGCTTTTTCAAATGTTACGGTATGCCAATTTCTTTAGAGTTTGTTGACGCTAACTATCATCTGTTGTTTTCAATTTTACATAGAATTATCAACTTGTCCTTGCCTATGAGCTTGAGAAAAACTGCTCTTGGTACTTTTTATATACCGTGTTGGATACATAAATTTACAGCTTCAAATTCCTCTAAGAATGAGAGCTCACTTACAGGTTCCAAATGTGGATGATAATCACACTCTCAAACTGTAGCACTTGAAGTTGCACTTCAAGTAATTGAACACGTGTAATCGTGGGAATTTTATCTTGAGTTATTAATAATATTGTTTTTTTAACTGATATATTGAACGAATTTGTTGTTGTTGATCTTTCTTCTTTGAATTTGAAGAATAAAATGAAAAACTCATCAAGAAATACAAGGAGAGATGCATTACTGAGATAAACAGAACATGTGAACAATAAAAGCTTGCATCTGAATCCCTAATAACTATTGTAAATTTGCATCAGAAGAGGGAGCTTCATCATTTTCCCTTCTCAGTCTTTTTTCTTTGTGTACTTTTTTCTCATAATGCGATTAGGCCTGTAAAATAAGTTGCCTTAAATCAAACTTAGGCAGTTAAGAAAATCAAATGTCAAATATGTTGGTTTTACAATACATAATATCCCAATATTATGAACTTCCCTTTTTAAGTATTATGAGTTTCTAAGCTTGCAAAACAAAAAGAATTATCGTTTTTAACCATATGTTCATCTGATATCCTCACCGAGCTCACATGTTAAACATGTTGATAAGAACTAATTTAGTAATCAAATATTACAAATTAAAAAAAACTAGAAATTAAGAATAAGTTTAGGAAATTTTTTGATATATTTCTATTCTTAGTTTTCCACCCTTAAACAAGAATAGAGTACTGTGAATATATATATACAAGTTTTATGCAATAAAGAAAGAGTACTGTGAATTGATATAAGCAATTATCTCTAAACTACCCGGACATTGTTGACATGGTATCAAAGCTACTGATTCAATTATAAACCTTTTTCAAATCACAAATAACCTAAAACAATGGCATAACCAAACCCACCAAACCATGCTCAGATTACAACCATAAATTTTGTAACCAACACTCAAACCAACTTTACCCAAAACCCTGACCTGCCAATTGTCATCCCTAGAATCAAACTTAATGATCAGAATTATGAACTATGGTCATAGATCATGGAGGTGTTCATCTCCGACAGAAACAAACTTGGATTAATCACCGGCAAAATCAGACAGCCAGTAATTACCGACCCAACATACAGTAAAATGGAGAACAAAAAATGCAATTGTTAAAGATTGGATTATCAATTCCCTAAACCCAGATTTAATTGGGAATTTTATCAGATTTCCTACAGTTAAAGGTGTTTGAGACACCATTGCCACAACCTACTTCGATGGAGAAGATAATGTCCAGGTATATGACCTAAAATGAAAAGTCAGTCGAACCACACAAGGGAGGGGTTCTCTAGAAGACTACTACACTAGCTTACAATCTCTTTGGCGAGAGATCAACTACAAACGCCCAAATCCTAAGACATGCGATAAGGACATACGGAAATACAACATACTAATTCAAGAAGATCGAATTTGTACCTTCTTGGATGGTTTGGATGATCAATTTGATCAGACCTGTCAAGACATTCTTTAATAAATCCCTCTATCATCGATCGAGCAAGCCTTCGCTCAAGTGAGAAGAGAGAACACCAAATAAACCGTGATGATGGAGAAGGAAAGGGGAGATAGTTTCTGTTTACTAATAAGAGGCAGAGACAAGAACTGGGGTGAGATGAGAAGGGGAGGCATGGTGAACTTAGGGCTATAGAATGAAAAAGCCGTCAAGAATGGTGTGAACGACAGGACGACTAATAAGGGATGGAATGATTTTAACAGCCTCACTCTTACAAGCCCGAACAGACGGGCTGGACTAGTTGCAACTCATCCAAGCCATTTTTTAGCCTATCATCATCTAAAAAACAAACCCTTCGGCCCAAGTCTAGACCACATGGGCTGAATTCCAGCAAGCCATTTTTTTCTAGACCAAAAGCCTATGAGGGTGGGTGCACTTATTATGGAGGAAATAACACGTGTTTTCAGCTACACGGGTATCCTAAATGGTGGTATGAACTGAAGGGAAAAAAAGATGAATGAAATGGTCATGCAACATTTGTTACTAATACAGATCCAAACATATTTGTGCCACTCAACAATCAACCTTAGTCTACAACTCAAGACCCAGGTATTATTGGTTCCACAAACTTAATATCCAATGGTGAACATGTAAACAATTGAATTATTGACTCAGGGGCGACAAATCACATGACCTATGATCATAATAACTTAAAAAAAAATCAGTTCCTCAACAGAAGGCAATATCAAATGCTAACGGTGATATATATTCGGTAACAAGGGGAAGAACCATGGAATTATCAACCACATTCACTCTCCCTAATACTCTTTTTGTTCCTTCACTCTCCACTAAATTACTATTAATAGTGCAAGTAACAGAAGATTTAAATTGTTGCGTACTGATGTATTCCTCGTTTTGTTTGTTTCAGGAAGTTCTCACGAAGAATATTTTTGGTCATGGTACTAAGAGAGGAGGGTTATATTATGTGGATGATTTGAACCTTGGAAAAGTTCATTCCATCCAATCATCACAGCGGCAAGGACAAGACATTTGGTTATGGCATTACCAACTAGGACACTCATCATTTAGCTATCTATAACATTTATTCCCTACTTTATTTGAAAATGTATGGCTCTCTAGTTTCAAATGCAAGGATTATATAATGGGTAAAAGTTATCGAACAAATTACCCCATTAGTTATAATAAATGCAATGCACCATTTGAGATTATTCACTCTGAGTTATGGGGTCCTGCACCTGTTATGACTACTGCTAGCTTTAGATGGTTTGACACCTTTATTGATGGTTGTACAAGGGTCTCTTAGGTTTATTTGTTGAAATATAAGAAAGATGTCCTACCAATTTTTCAAAAATTTGTCACCCTTATATAAACTTAGTTCTCTATGGGCATTAAAACTCTTCAATCTGATGATGGAGGTGAATATATTAACCAAGAGTTTGGACAATTTTGTGATAGAAAGGGCATCATACACTAGATTACTTGTCCACATACTCCTCGGTAGAATGGAATTGTTGAACGGAAAAACAAACACATACTGGAGACAGTACGGACCATTATGAGAGCTGTCTATATACCCCAACAATAGTGGCCTAATGTCATGGGTACATTTGTTTATCTTCTCAACCGCTTGTCATCCCTACTTAATTTTCACACACCACTCCAAACTTTGGAATGGTATGTTAAACTACATTCAACATTCCATATACCTCCAAAGATTTTTTGTTATGTTGTATTTGTACATGTTTCAAAACTCCAACGATCCAAGTTGGATCCATGTGTTGTTCATTGTGTCTTTCTTGGCTATGGTTCTCATATGAAAGGATACTAGTGTTATGATCCCTTCACACGAAAACTCTGTTACTATGGATGTAACCTTTCTTGAGACCGAATATTTCTTCAATGAACCATCCCCGTCTGTTCTTCAGGTGGAGAATAGACATGAACAACAAATATAGGATTGGGTTCATCCTGACCATACTCAAACAGAACTACTGAACAGATCAACCACGCCGACTTACATACTCAAGCCACATCGAATAACCCCCTCTCCAATATACAACACGACCAAAATAAGAATCGTGAGGACAATCTCGACACTACAACTGAGGTAAGATCTCGTGACTCTCCTAAATTACCTGATTCTATTACATATAGTTAACCTTACATGCATAATCAAATAATTCCCCCAAACCGATACTCATCGAAAATAGAAGGAAGAAAGTCCAAATACTCCATTGCAAATTTTATCTCAGCCAATAACATGTCAAATGCAGCAAAGGTCTTCATAGGAAAAGTGTTTTCAGAACAGGTCCCACGAAATATTTGAAGAAGCCATGCTAGATGAACACTGGAAGATGGTTGTTTATGATGAAATAAAGGCTCTTCAGAATAATAATACTTGGGAACTAACTACATTACTAGATGAAAAAAAAACAGTTGGATGCAAATGGGTGTTTACTGTGAAATATAAAGCAGATGGGACAGTATAACGATAAAAAGCGAGATTGGTAGCTAAAAGATACACACATATATACGGCATAGACTATCAAGAAATGTTCTCAGCAGTAGCCAAATTAAACATAATTCGGATACTCCTATCACTTGCAGCCAACCTAAACTGACCTTTACATCAATTTGATGTAAAAAATACATTTCTTTATAGAGATCTAGAGGAGAAAGTCTATATCGATGTTCCTCCTGGTTTTACTAGAAGAAGAGAAAATGTGGTGTGCAAGCTTACAAAATCACTTTATGGACTGAAACAGTCTCCCATAGCATGGTTTGTAAGATTCAGTGTAGCAATGCAGAAGCATGGATTTAGCCAAACCAACTCGGACTATACACTATTTCTGAAAATAAATGGGGCAAAAACAATAGCTTTGATTATTTATGTTGATGATATAATAGTCACAGGAAATGATGAAGAAGGAATTTCAGAATTATAAAGGTATCTAGCAAGTGAATTTGAAATTAAGGATCTTGGTGGGTTGAAGTATTTTTTGGGCGTCAAAGTATATAGATCAAAACTAGGCATGTTCCTCTCACAAAGAAAGTATGTATTGGTCCTATTAGCTGAGACAGGATGTTGGATTGCAAACATGTGGATACATCAATCGTACAAAGTCATTGTTTAGCAGAATATCTAGATCAGGTTCCCACAAAGAGAGAACAATATCAAAAATTGATGGGAAGACTCATCTACCTTTCACATACATGTCTTGATATCGCATGCGAGTACTTAGATACTTAAAATCCTCTCCGGAAAGAGAAATTATTTTCTCAAAGAATGATCACCTTAACATCATTGGTTATACTGATGCATACTTGACTGAGAATTTGACTGATAAAAAGTCTACTTCATGATACTTTACCTTTGTTGGGGGAAACTTGGTGACCTAGAAAAGTAAGAAGCAAAATATTGTTGCTCTATCTAGTGCTGAAGCAGAATTCAGAAGGATGACCAAAGGATTATGTGAAATACTATGGATAAAGGGGCTACTTAAAGAGCTAGGATATCCTTTGGAGATTGAGATCAAGATATACCGTGACAACAAAGCTGCAATTGTTATAGCCAATAATCTAGTTCAACATGACCGAACTAAACGCGTGGAAGTAGATAGAAATTTCATCAAGCAGAAACTCGTTGAGAAGATTGTGATTTTTCCTTTTGTCAGATCTAAGGATTAATTGGCATATATACTTACTAAAGCAGTATCCAATAAAGTATTTCATTGCTCTCTCAACAAATTGGGTATACGAGATATCTTTACACTAACTTGAGGGGGAATGCTGACAAGAACTAATTTAGCAATCAAATATTACAAATCAGGAAAACTAGAAATCAGGAATAAGTTTAGGAAAGATTTTGGTATATTTTTATTTTTAGCTTTCCATCCTTAAACAGGATTGTTATTGTACATGCAAGAAAGAGTACTATGAATTGATACAAACAATTATCTCTAAACTATCTGGACATTGTTGACAAGACATGTATAATATTGAGAGTAGAGAAAACAGACAGGATTCATCAACATTGGCTGGTTGAAAATGTAGTATAGAAATGATCTACTGTTGAATTCAAGTTAAATTGTCTACAGAATGATGTTTCCTGTTGTGCCAGCCTACGGATATTGAATGCATGATGATAAGATGGAATTTACTGATGCTGTTGTTAATCTTGATATTTGAGGCTGCCAAGACTCTGGAGGAAAAGCTGAAAGCATCAGGAATTCCGTATGAGGTACACATTTATCGAGGCAATGCACATGCTTTTATGAACAGGTCTCCAGAAGGTGTGAAGAGGAGGAAGGACATGTGAATGCCTGATGAGGATGAAGCTTCTTCTGAGCTGGCTGGTCCCGATTCAAAACATGGATGACTCGTTTCTTATCTGCATGAATGAGTGCTCAGTTTTATACATCCATCTCGGCTACATGCTTGCTAGCTTGCATGTAGCAGCATGGTATGTTGCACAGGCACGGGTTGGGAAGGCCTGGCACAAATTATGTGAGATCCCCTCCTGTGCAAGTCTGTTATTGTTCATGTGTTGTTTCTGGCGTGATTTGAGTCTGTTGTTAACAACTGTTATTGTGTTTTGTGTAAAAGAAATAATTCAATTGAAAATTTAAGTTAAGTCGTTAGCTAAGGTCTCAAGATATAATTTATATTATTTTTTAACATACTTCTTTAAATGAAAATGTTCTAGACTTGAAATTTACACAGTTTTATATTATCTTATGTTTAATTTTTATCAAATAAATAGAGATAATAAAACTAAAACTCATGACCACTTAATCATTAAATCTTTGATACTATATAATAAAAAATCAAATCAACCTAAAAATGTAAACTCTAATCACTTTTGCTAATCTATATCACCATGAAATCCAAGAGAAAATGCAATAATAAATCTAGTTTGTTTGATGATTGATTATCATCATACGACTCAGATACTTCAATTGTTATGTTTTTATCATCATACGGCTCAGCATTAAGAGACTCTTATTCTTGAGTTTCTAGGCTCAATTATCAATATGAATTTCTTACTTATTTTCGTTGGACACAAGTTTTTTTTAGAGAGTACATTAGAAAATTTATCATTTTACTCTCTATCTTATAATTTTTATTTGAATTTTTTAATTCAGGTTAAAATTAGCCTTTAAAAACTCGTAAAATTCTTCTTTTCTTTCAATTTTTTATTGAAAAAGGCAATGTGGATTTGATGGAATGACAAGAATCTCAATTAAAAGAAAGGGTGTTTTTGTATTCAATTAAAAAAAAGGAATACAATTGAAATTGCCTCCTTGTTGAGCCTACATGAAGGAACGCGGTTGCGTTTCTAAAAAAAAGTTTGAATTTTTTTAAAAAATAATTATTTATATATTTTTTATTATTTTGATTTATAAATTTTTAAAAAATATATTTTAAAAAATAACCATTATTTCAATAAAAAAACAAAATATAATATAAATATTCCAAGCATGAAGAACCTATAACAATTTTCTACAAAGTCAAGGTTTACTTGGCTCTATACCGGAATATAAAATAGAATAGGAAAGTTAAAGTTAAAGTTAATTTTGGGTGATGTGCTGGCCATTGAAATCTCTAATGGCTCCTTACAGGTTTTTAAGTTAATAATTTTTATTTTTAAAAAATGATGTTTAGTATATTAAAATAATTTAAAAATATAAAAAATTATTAATTTAAAATAAAAAATTATTTTTTAAAATACAAAACAGTTACAACGCCTGTGGGACCAGGGGGAACTAGTTGATGAACTGTGTCAACGGCTCATGGTGTTGTAAGACGCTGCTCCTCAATTAGGGATCCTTGATTGTACTACCATAGTTTCTGGCTGTCGTGTACGGGATGTTGAAAGCACCTCCGATGAAAGGGAAACATGATAGATTTAGATTCTTTTTATATTTCAATTTTTTATATATATTTTTAGATTATTTTGATTTCTTGTTATCAAAAATAAATTTTAAAAAATAAAAAAATATTATTTTGATGTATTTTTAAATAAAAAAATATTTTAAAAAACAATTATTATTATAATTTTAAAAATATTATTAATATGAAAATAAACACGGTTGCATCGCAGTCGCGCAATCTATTTTCCACACGGCATCTTTAGATAGAGTAACCTGTGATGATGCATGAAACTCAATATTTAAGGTTTTTTAAAGTTGAAGTCCCCGGATACGCAAGTTCTTGAAAAAGATTGTATAATCTTCCACCGCAATTTTGACACGCATCAAAATGGAAAGAATTTTAAATAGATTTCGGGGTTATTTATGGTTATAGAATAATGGTTATTTAAAAAAAAATTATTTATTTTTAAAAAATTATTTATAACACCAACACATCAAAATAGTTTGAGAATATGAAAAAAATAATTTAAATAAAAAATTAAATTATTTAAAAAAATTGAAACGTAACTGACCTGTTTGTTTTTGCGTTTCAAAAATGTTTTTGTAAAAATTAAAAAACAATTTTTCTTTGTTTCAAATTAATATGTTTTTAGTGTTTTTAGATTATTTTGAAGCGTTGATATCAAAAATAATTTTTTAAAAATAAAAAATTTATTTTAATATATTTTTAAATAAAAAATATTTTAAAAATCAATTATAACTACACTTTCAGAACTGCTCAATGAAAAAATCTTAACAATAAATATGGTGATTGAAAGATTTTATGAGAAGATGAGGAAAGGAACCCTTCTCTCTTCTGTATTTCTTTAATCTCCAGCTGGTAATTAATGTGAAGCACATAACCCTAAGAAAAGGATGGATAGGCAATGCAATTTGGACAGCCCACTGAATATTCTATTGTTTTTGTGTCTTAAAAAGTATAATTAAAAAAAATTAAAAAAAATATTTTTTATTTTAAATTAATATTTTTAAATTATTTTAATATATTCTGATATAAAAATAATTTTAAAAAAATAAAAAAAATATTATTTTAATATATTTTTAAATAAAAAAACACTACAACAAACAACTATAATTACACAATCAATTACCCTTTTAATCAAAATTGATCCACACTAACCATCTAGATAGTGGTTTAATAATAAAAGTTTAGGACTAAGAGGTTTACTCTCTCTATGGTCTCAGGTTCAAGTCCTGTGGTTGTTCATATGATGACTACTGGAGACTTACATGGTCATTAACTTCAGAATCCGTAGGATTAGTTGATATACGTATAAGTTAACCCGAATATCCATATTAAACTAAAAAAATTTGATCCACACTCATGTATCTTGAAATGAGCTACGTAGACGTGGAGCTTGAATGTTTTTCAACCATTCGTATGGTAATATAAAAATAAATTAAAAAAATATATATTATTTTTATATATTAAAAAAAAAAGAACTTAAAAATCAATCTTTGCTGCAGTTTCCGTGGCAAGATGAATTTGCAAGTAGCTAGCTAGAATACAAGATGGATAGTCCCGTTACTTATGATGGCGGTGGATATCAACGAGAGAGGCAGAGTTATGAAAGATGCGTCAAGAATCTCACTCTTTCACATGTCCCGTTACTTATGATGGGCGGTGGATATCAACCCTTTTTTTTTTTTTTTTTTTATCTTAAAACGTTTACATAATTTAAAAGCCTGAGTCCACCTAGCTTGTTTTCGTGTACATATGTTTGGTGTGATTTATTAGAAAGTGTTTGTTTTTTTGGGTGATTTTTATGGTTATAATTTAAAAAAAAAAGTAAGTTTTAAAAAGTATGGTTAGCTATGGTGAATTGAATTTAGATACGTGTTTGGTAAAAATTATGATTAAAGTTTATGTATAGCAAAAAAACATGTATAAAATTATTTGTATTTGAAAGTGTAATTGCGGTTGATTTTCAAAGTGTTTTTTACTTGAAAATGTATTAAAATAATATTTTTTTTATTTTAAAAAAATTATTTTTGATATTAGCACATCAAAATAATTTAAAAACACCAAAAAATATTAATTTGAAGTAGAGAAAAAAATTAAAAAAAAATAATTTTTTTCAAAAACGTTTTTGAAACGCCAAAACAAACAGGGTAGAAACTCAGTTAAAAAAACATATAAAAACTGCTTCACAAAAATTACATTTCAAACTCAATTTTTTAATGGACCCCGTAACATAAAACATAGTTTGGTGTATTACCAAACATCTTACTGCATTTGTTTCACCACAAACATAAAAAGCTAGCAGAAAACAATTACAATCTTATAAAGTAAATAACACATATTATATATCCAACTAGCTGGTAATCCATGTTTTGTTTCTTTATCGGTATGATTTAAAGTTAATTTCAAACATAAAAATATATAAATAAATGTTATGTATGTAATTTTGGTATTATAACTTTTTAAAATTGAAAAACAAAAAATATTGTTTGCATTTAATAAAATAAATTAAGAATATATATTAACCGATAAATCAAAAAATAGTTTTTAGTGCTAATTAAATTACAAATCAAAACAAATCCTGGTATATGAAACTATACTAGTGTAATTTGGTAGGTTGAAATTGTAGAAAAAAAAAAGTTTGACGGCCAAAATAGTGTATCTAATAGAGTACATCACAAAACCCTTATTAATTTCTTTAGACTAAATTTTTTAATCTTAATGACCTTAAAAACGCAATTTTATATCAGTCTAGTATATTTAGAGAAATTTAATAAATTTTTTTAAAAAATTTAAGTTTAAATTCAAAACATTAAAAAAAAATACCTCCTCAACCACCAAACCCTTAGAATTAATATAAAATTAATTTAATACATAAAGTTTAGAATATATTTAAGTCCATAAAATATGCTTTCTGGATAATAAAGTTTTCTCAAATTAAAAAAAAAAAGTCTGCTTGGAGCATCAAATACATGTGCTGATAAAAATAAAATAAAACTCTGTTATTATTGTATGTTTGTAGTGGGACATATTTTTTTGCAGCTAACAATTAATTAATAAGACAGTCTTTTCTAGTGGAATTTAAACATTTTTAAAATACTTATGTCATTGAAGTATTATTCTCTTTCAATTAATCGACGAACTTAAAATATTAATATTATCCACCTTTTTTTCAACTTTAAATTACAGAAAAAATATTAATTATATAATACGCACCAATCGATCACAACTTACGAAGGTTAATTATAGCAAATGAATGGCTTCAATTAGCTGCTTATTACCGACATCTACAATTTTGTTTTGCACATAATTCTACAATATATAGTATTACAGTGCAAAGAAAGAAGAACAAATTGCCTAAAGAGAAGATGATTTATGGTTAAAGATTGAAGGTTGGATTAAAAAAAAAAGGATGGAGTTATGTGCCTAAAGATTGAAACCCATACAGACCAAACCTTTAAATTGAGCAAAGTTAGATTCAAACGAAAGACATGTTTTCCCTCTACTAACCTCAGGTGGTCTCTAATGATGATGACTTCGAAGCTGCTCCGATAAGGTTTCGAAAATGACCAACTCATTCAGCCACGAATGTGATACTTATTATACAAAATCATTGATTTTTTTTTTTCATATGTTCACACTTTCAACCTTCTCAATAGGTTCTTATCAAGGGTTAACCATGTTTCTCTCAAGATCAAACTCATTGGTCTCCAAGTTTAGCAAAACCATTGAAATCTTCAAAATCAAGTTTGTCGCAAAACCATCAAAGTACGTAGCTTCTAGCTGTTAAAACCATTCAAAACCATCCTCATTTTGATTAAATGGTCAAGCATTGATCAATTATTATCAAATCTTGATCAAAATCTTAGCTTAAAACCTTATTAATATCCTTTGAGAAATCTGAGCACGGAGGGAAAAAAAAAAGAAATGAGGGGGAAAGAAGAGAGAAAAAAAATTGATAAAAAAACCTTAGTTATGAAGGTCCAAGAGCTTAGCACAAAGGTTTCTTTAGATTTAGCTTTGAAGGTATAAACCTTCTCTGAACTAGTAGGTTATGTCCATAAGGCACATCTTTAGCTATTCCTTGCATGTTTTAATGATGTTTTGATGTTATAATGTCTTTAGTTTTGATTTTGATTAATACATAAAAATATTGTTTTTTCTTGATTAATCTTGTTTTGAGTTGTTTGTTAATGTTTGTTGGATATTTAGAAACTATTTGGATGATTATTTTTGGTGAAATGGAATGGGTTAGGAATCTCCCAAATATTGTAGTAGGTTTTTTTTATTTTATTTTTTTGGCTTGCTAATGCATGTTCTTGGCTCCCAAGTCTTAGTTGAGTTTTGTGAAGTGTTAAACTATCAATTTTGTATCCCAAATTATCGAATATGCTTACTGTTTAGGTTTGACAGTTTGGAAATTGAAACCTTGTGAATGTTTTTTATAAGTCCATGTTCTTTCAATTTCTTTTAATTACATTCATAATCGTCACCTAACTTTTAATTTCAAGCAAATTAACCATTGTCAAACTCAATTGTCAGCCCTGAAGTTGATTGTTATTTTCATTTTGGTTCCTAGTTTTGAATTTATGCATTTTGAACTTCAATTCACCAACAAATGTTCAATTTCTTCAATTTGGCCCCTAATTTGGTCACTTTCAGCCCTTAAATTCACGCGTCTTTTTCAGTTTGGTTCTTGGTTTTGGATTTCTTCCATTAAGTCCTTAATTGCTCATTAAATTTCAATACTTATGAAATTAAACCCCTGGTTTGACCAAATTAACTCTTAAAAAATGCAATTCGACCCTTATTATTTAATTTATTCCAATTAAAGTCTTAATTGACTTCAAAAATCATTTTTTTCTTGCAATTCAGTCCTTAATAAATTCAATTAAATCTTGAAAGATTCCAATTGAGTCCCTAAACATTCAATTTAAAATTTTTCTCCTTAAATTGAATTCTTTTTACCAATAGGATCTTCATCGATCAGAAATACACTGTCAAAGTTTTCAATTTTGTATATTCTTCTCACTTATTTTTTTTTTAATTTTCTCCCAACATTTGTTTTTCAATTTTTTTGTATTTTTTTTAATTTTCTAATTTTTTTGTTTATATGGGGGACCAAAAATAGGTAATAACATATTTTATGAATAATTATAAATGAAACTAGAATTATTATTCTTTTATTTTTTTTATATAGTCACATAAGAATAATCAAGATATTGTTTTTTTTGGTTGAAAATTGCTTTATAGATTGTGATAAGTTTTTATATGAAAAACCAAACTTTTGATTTAAAAAAAAAAACAACATTGTTCATTAAAATTAAAAAAATGAATGAATAAGTAAAGAGAATACATTTTTTTTTAAAATGTAAATTATTTGAGTTCTCACGGAATTGGTATTTTAATTGCTTTAATTTTGCATTGAAAGAACCATGATGTTGATAAAAAAAAAAAACAAAATTCATGTCCATGTCAAATAAAAAGATAAGATATTAACTATATATATAATTTAAATTATTTTAAAAAATTATTTTAATAATTAAAGAATGGAATAAAATAAGTTTTGAAAATGACCCCGTAGAAAAAACTATTATTAGTCACGGGAGGTAGAGTTGTCATTATAAACTTTATTTATGGTAGATATGCAATCAATCCAAACATCATCTCAAAATTAAGATATAAAGCATTTATTGTTTAGAATTTATTATTTAGAGGGTGTTTTTTTTAGACAATTAAAATGGTTATTTTTAAATTTTTTAAAACAATATATAAAAATATTAATTTTTTTTATTTTTTAAAATTTATTTTTAATATTACCATATTAAATTAATCACTCGATTTATCTATGCAGGTGAGGCACCACAAGACCATCAACTTCGAATGAATTTCGAGGGACAAGATTTCGGTTGGGTTGAGAATGACTGATGGGGTTCTTCCCTTCTTTTATATTTGACCAAAACTAACAAAATATTTTATTTTATTTTTTTTGGGAAACGTGTTTTGATCATAACTTCTTCCTATGGGTCCTTTATTATCATTGTTGACTCCCCTTTCTTAAGAAAATGATAAACTGCTGGAAAACTTTTTCTACATTAAAACGAAAGAAGTGTTGAAAAATGAAAACGATTCATTTCAAGTTTTTTTTTCAAAAAAAAAACATTAATTTGAAATTTAAAAAAAATTAAAATTTTTAAAAAATACAGTCCAACTTTTATTTCTAGCCATGATTAGGCTAATGTGTGAGAGTGATTTTAGGTATGTAGAATCATGGAGTTTTTTAATGTAAAATTAATTAGTGGCATGATTTTCATCAATCAATGGGAGGTCTTTTTTGCAATTTTGCTTGCTCTTATTAGTGTTTTTTAAAATATTTTTTTATTTAAAAAATATTAAAATAATATATTTTTAATTTTTAAAAATTATTTTTGATATTACCGCATCAAAATAATATAAAAACACCAAAAAATATATTATTTTGAAGCCAAAAATAAAAATAAAAAAATAATAATCTTTTTTTAAAAAAGCTTTTAAAATATAAAACAAACAGAGTACCCGGTTATAGATGTAGTTTTCTTGATTGTGGTTATAATTAAAGGTGAGTATCGATGTAATTTTAATAAACAATTGTTAATTTAAAAAGAAAAATTTCAATTCTTCTACTTGAATTAACTTGTTGATTCTCTTAATTATATATATTTTTTTCAAATTATATCTCGAAGAAACTAGGGTATTTGAATTTTTTTAAAACAATTTGAATCATCTTTTTGACCAATTGCATTCTAGTTCCTTTTCAACCTAGTAAGAAATTACTCGTATATTTATGAGTTGAAAAAAAAAATCTTGGATTATTTGGGTTTTGAAAGAATTTTGAACCTTTACCCGATTTTATTCAAAGTCATTTTGAAGAAATTCCCAGATTTTCCATTTTTGTATTATTTTTTCAAAACTTTGACCCAAGTCAATTTAAAAAATTAAGATGCTTCAACAACTTTTGAATAGTGCTTACCTTTGTTTTTATGCATTTAGAGTATCTGGACCAGCTTGTACGCATCTTAACTAATCTCCACTGATCTTGAAGTTCATGACTAAGAAAGTCTTCAATGACCATTAATATTAACAACTACAGTGCTCGAACCTGAGACTATAGAAGGAACAAACCCTTTAATCTTAATCTTTTACTACCGGTACCATTGAATCACCTACTAAATGTTGAATAGTGCTTATCCTTTTTTTTTTTTTTTTTTTTTTTTTTTTGATTTACGTGGGGTGTCCGGGCCAGCTTACGCGCACCACGACTATTCCCCACGGCCCGCTGGACATCCTGCAAGCCCAGGAGCAGGTAAGGCACCGCGGGGGTGACAGGCGTGCACATAGAGGGTCGAACCCGGGACAGGGGCGGAACAAGTCACACGATTGACCACAGCGGCTAGGCCCTCAAGTGCATGAATAGTGCTTATCCTTAATTATTATAATGGTGGTTTGAAAAAAAATGAAAATTTCTAAAATGAAGCTTCAAAAAAATGCTGGTTTGCTTTAACATTTAAGTGATAAATAAGGTAAATGTCTCAAATATACTTTTTACATATTTGAAAAATTATTCAATATGACTACATTTTATATATAATATATAATTTTTTAAAATATCATTCTGTGAATTTTTTTCTATCCAAGTCCACATAATTATATCTCTTATTCCTAGAATGATTTGAGTAATATAAAAGTATAACAAAATGTACCAAATTATTTAAGAAAA